>NW_017096596.1:0-1061 GCF_001412225.1 Nicrophorus vespilloides
CTGATCACGGAGCATGGCAAATTCGGACACTACCGAAAGCGATTTAGACAAACTAAGATATCGGATTGTGCCTGTGGCGAAGAAGAAGACACCGTCCATTGCTGGTTCCGCTGCCCTTTGCACGCCACCTGGAGAAGCAGCGCAGAAAGGCGAATGAGTCTACAAGGCTTACCATGGCCACAGAGAGATGAAGATATTTTAGAGATGCTCGTAGTATATGTTTATTGGAGTATAATTTATGGCTAGTTACAATATGTGTGCGATACACAGGATACATATGTTACAAAGGTTTCTTACAGTATAATGGGTCCGAGGCCCGAGGGCCAACACAGAGAATACACACGAGATAATACAGAGAAACTTACATGTTATTAAGACACAGGAGTAGCGGAAGCGAAGACAGGAAATTAGAGAGTAAAGAGAAAAGAGTTTTAACGTTTAAATAGTTTTTTTATTAATTAGATAAATAATACATTATAGGTTGTTGTTACAAGGGGGTGGCGTATATGTGAGCTTTTTTAGCTCATCTAGGCCCAGAAAATTGTTTAAGTTAGTTTAAGAAAAAAAATTAAAAAAAAATTCTTAAATCTATGGGGTTGCTTAAATTAGCTGGAATAAAAAATGTGGCGAAATGTTTTAGATGTCGGGGTTTGGTGGTGGGTGGTTTGGTTGATGGAGGTTTGGGTCTGGGTGGAGGAATTTGGGGTTGATGGTGCTCAGGAAGTGGGTTATGTCGGGGTCGTTATCCGGGGGTGCGTTGTGGGTGAGAACTGCTGGTGGGAAAGGGATTTTGTTTTTGAGTTTGCGGTAGTGGAGTTTAAGTATTTTTCGGATGGCGTTTCTCTCGAAGCTGGCGATTCTCTGCAGGGTGTGTTGGGAGGCAATTGAGAGGATGATTGAGGGGTAGGTGAGGACGGGGCGGATGAAGGTTTTGTAGGTGTGGAATAGGGTTTTTGGGTGGCAGAAGAGAAAAGAGAGCGGGTTGTCGCTTATATACCCTAACCAGATAGAGCCCTTATCAGACCTTCCCGGAATACCAGCTGCGGGCTGGAGTGGGGCGC
>NW_017096597.1:0-5488 GCF_001412225.1 Nicrophorus vespilloides
TAACTGGGAGTGAAATTGTAGAATCATCTTGTATTGCTTGAACCATTTGAGGTAAAAGAGGTTTCCAACACGAATTAAGCGTTGATGGGATGCTGTTGAACGAAAACCGCGCTGTAAGAGTACCGCGTTATCGCAATTTCAGCTCCGCGTTATATGGAAACCGCGTTCTGAGAGTACCGCGTTATAGGAGTGTTGACTGTATTCTGTTTTTTTTTGTGATCATATTTTTGTTAAATTTTTGCAGCTATTATTTCGTTGATATGTGAAATTGTCATTTACACATGTTTTTTTGTACGTCCGACAAATATACACATATGTTTCAAAAAACGCGCAGTGCGGACGCAACATTACAATGAGACTATATAATTAGTTAAGTTCGTTAGGATTGAAACCGGACGTAAAATAGAAATAAATTACATTTACAATTAGCATATTAAATGACATAAAACTATTGAATATTTTAGCTGTTTGTGAGACGAACACGAAATTAATGACGCGGACGGTATGCATTTTAAACAAAGCCGTGCATTTTTTATTAGCTCCACAATTATTTGAGCGAGTGTCGGACGTGTTGTGTTTCTAGTTTCCAACAGCTGCTCCCGTCTATGCATGTAACGCATGTTTTCCCCCATATTCGGAATGAAAAAAATTATACAAAATTTGCATTTGTACGCGATTCCATCTAAGGTTAAAATGTCGATCCAGCAGTTTGCAGAAACTCGAATGTAACGCACATTTCTCAACAATATTCAGTGATAATTTGTTTATCACAATATAAATAAAAAATTCAAAAATTCTCTTTGTTTTAACTTTATACATTAGTTTTTGACAAAAGTTATTGATAGTAGATAATATTTGAATAGTGGAAATGTTAATCGGAATGAAATTGGTTCAAAACACGTATAAAATAAAGGAAATAATTGAAGAAACTTGTGTTTTTTTTTTTGTAAGGAAATTTTAAAATATTCTTGAAAAAAAAAGTGTGAATAGTCACTGGATGTGGTATTTTTTAAATGTTCTGGTAGAGCAAAGGAACCGGATGTGGAATTATTTAAGGTTTACGTAACTCCTCGTTTATGATCAAATTTTGATGTAGACTCATTATACTTTTTGCATTTAGACTTTATTAGATAATATAGGTAAAATATTTGATCAATTAAAATTAAATCAATTAAATTGTTTGCAGATATACAAAATATTGTAATTAGTTATTCAAAACAACTACACATGTCTTGTTAACAAGGTCAACAAAAACAGTTGCTTATCAGTAAACTGAAATATTTAACACTTTGATGCATCATATAATTAATTTTGTACAAAATAAATACAAAAGAATATTATCAATTTAAAACTTTTCAAAATAAATAATAAAAATATGTATTTTTTCTTTATTTTATTCAATCTTAATTTAATATATCTTAATTTCTACAAATTGACTATATTTGAGTCAAATATTTTTGAAACATTTTAGAACTGATAAGATTAAGTGTTTATCAAAATGGCAAAATAATTAACTATGATTAAGGAATGCAACGAACAAAGTTTTAAGTTGGAATTTATAAAGTTTTCTGAGGTAGGAATTTTGCAACGACAAAAGCGGATGACTCATCGGATTATAGTTGCTTTTATTCTCGAATAATAGTATGAGATAAGGTTTGAATGAAAACAATACAGAAAAATGATTGTTTTACCTACATAACAATCAATTTTTTTTTTGTATAGCGAATTTAACAAAGTATATATAAGACATGTAACATTATATAAAATACTCTCTATTATTAATTGACTTAGTATTTTATATGTTTCAGATAACTGAAAGCAAAATTTAAAAAAAACGCTTCTTTGAAGACTTTGAAGAATGATAACACAAAGATGTGTAACGAAAATGTGATTATTCAAAATAATTTTAAGTTGTAAAGAAAAATTGAAAATAATTTTTTAAAAAAAGTTAGATAGTTTTATAAATGCAAAATGACAACATTTTTGATAACGCTACTGGTGGTAACACTTAGATGGTAACACTTATTTTATGATATAATAAGATAAAATTGAACAAAAATGCTTTAAAACCTAGACAATTCATAATTTGAATTTATAAAGTTATGAGATTTATTGATTTCTACTAATCATCTTTGAGATTAATTTCATATATAATGGAACCTCAGAATCTTGCTCGTAATGCGAAACACTTTTAAAATACTCTTCTTCTCTTTGTTTTTCCTTCGGGGACAAAAGTTTGGAAAATGATGTAACTCGTTTTGTTATACCTTATATTTCAAATTTAAATATATCAATTATTAATATTGATTTGCTGTAATTTTAAGTATTTTTATAAGCAATTTATATATGCTACAGTGTAATAAGCTGCAAAAAATAAGAAATATACACTTGGTCCTCTTTTTATGCTGTTTTTATTTCAAGAAGCATTTTTTTTAAATAACTATTTTAGGTCATTTTGACACGTTTTAAGACAAATTGGCAAACAATGTCATCGAAAAAGATGAAAATTCAAGTTTCAACGCGAGCTTCAGAATTGCAAAGCCAAAGCAAAGTTTAATCACTGATTATATTGTCAAAAGGGAAAAAATCAAGACGCGAAGTTGAGACTAATTTTACTTGTGAAGAATCATTATCTTCAGCACATAGATCTGATATACTGACTATCTCTTCTAGTGATGAAAGTGATTTCGAATCAGTTCGCAAATTATGCCAAACACTCTCATATAACTCAAATAATTCTAAAGAAAAAAAATGTGAAGAAAAATTAACTTTCATACAAATTTTCTGTATTTTTTTTTTGTAAAATTTTTCAGTATAAATTTAGAAGGAATATGTTAAGATTATATTTTTCTGAAATTTAATAAACTCGTCTATGATTGTTAAACGTTTTTTATAAAATTATGAATAAACATTTCAGAAAGAAATAAGATAGTAAAACTAATTATTTTTCTGAAATTGAATAAAAGTTTGAAGAATTGAAGTTTTAAAAAGCTTTATGTTTATACGTATATCTAGTGCGATTTATTTTTATGCGTTTTCCTGTGAAACGTATCTACCGCATAAAAAGAGAACCAAGTGTATATATTCTTTCTTAATGAAGATAATACATAGTTAATCAGTGTATTTTTTTTTGAAGAAATCTCACATTTTGTATCAAATTTATGATTTATTTCCTAAAATGTAGATGAGCGGATGAGTAATCGTATCAGAACTATATTTTTTTCGCGAATAATAGAGAGATAAAGGTAAATGAAAACTTTGGATTGTTATGTTGGTATCGCGAATTAATCGCTACAGGTAATTGAACAGGAATTCCTTTATCGATAGTAGATACTGAATCATAGAGTACTCGATGTTTCAATAACTGATAAGATAAGATAAGGAAGCGCTTCCATGGTTAGAGGTGGTTGTAGTGGTGGTAGGGAAGGTTATAGTGTGTACTCACCGTGGTGGGTGTCAGTAGAAGTCCACCGTTGCCCATAGTGGTCATGAAGTCCGCAGTGGACATCTGCGAGTTGTGGCTGTCGTTGGAAAAGTCCGAATTATTGGACATACCGTCGCTCAGTTCGAGTTTCATGGTGTATTATTGTTGTTGTCCAATGTCCATGCACGGCAGATGAAACACACCACTTGTATACTTGCAGCGAGCAAGCGGCGGCTGTAGCGAACAACAACCTTGTAATAATTTTCCTGAACGAAAACAGCTGGTAGCAAAAGACGCAGTTCTCTAAGTCGAAGGAGTTTTCAAGCTCTTCGACGTTTCTCGCGTACCGAATTCGAAGAGTTTCCGTCCGTCCGGTTGGTTCGAGGAAGCAAAAGAAATTGGGGAAAAACTGGATGGGACGCACGATGATGAGTCACACGATACAGGGATGCCCTCTTTCTGAGAACCACCGACTGCTTATGATGTCACGGCTAAAAATACGCATATGCATGCAGTGAGACGCGGTTGAAAAGCGCGCGCGCGCATCCACCGTCGCTGCACGAATCCGACCGATCCTCCTCAACCAAATCCTTCTACTTCTTCTTTCTCTCTTTTTATTCCATTCCACGAGTAATTTCCAGTTCGTGGAAACGGATGACTCATAGGGTCGACCGCGTGGGTTCCACACACACAAACACACATATATTCAACCACACGCACGCCATCCACAAGAAAGAAATTGTTAAAAGCTAACAATAATCCGTCCGGAAGCTATAGAATTTGCGCAAAAAAAAAATAATTAACGCAAGAGGAGTAGGAGGAGAACTAGCGGCGCGATGATGATGATTCACGCTCGTCTTTTTGATATTGTTTGCACGAATATCGACTGCACTGTTTGAATTGTGCCTGTTCATTAATTTCGATTCGAAAAACGCTGAACATTTCTCAACACTTATGTCACTTAACACAAAAAACAAATAATATAAAAAGAAACGTACTGTCTATTATATTTATTCGTTGCGTTTTCTATTCTTATATTAATGATTGATCTATTCGATTTATTAAAAAAAAAATCATTAATCTATGTTTCTAATTTTGTCGAACTTTTCTTATTAGATTTATATAACGAAAACATAACATTTTTCGTCTCTTCATTCAATTAATAAGTAAAAGTACTACCTATAACGCGGTGAGTGCGTTATATGGAAACCGCGCTATAAGAAACTCGGATTTAACCGTACAAACCGGGCTAATTCGTAGCGTGTTCTATGGAAACCGTGCTATAAGAAACTCGGAATTAATACAAATCACATCATTCGTACAGCGTTATATGGAGACCAATAAATACAAAAGACAAGAACATTTCTCAACACTTATGTCACTTAACATAAAAAAAAATAATATAAAAATAAACGTACTGTCTATGCAGATAAATTGATGATTTATTATATTTATTCGTTGCGTTTTCTATTCTTATATTAATGATTGATCTATTCGATTTATTTAAAAAAAAAATCATTAATCTATGTTTCAAATTTTGTCGAACTTTTCTTATTAGATTTATATAACGAAAACATAACATTTTACGTCTCTTCATTCAATTAATAAGTAAAAGTATTACCTATAACGCGGTGAGTGCGTTATATGGAAACCGCGCTATAAGAAACTCGGATTTAACCGTACAAACCGGGCTAATTCGTAGCGTGTTCTATGGAAACCGTGCTATAAGAAACTCGGAATTAGTACAAATCACATCATTCGTACCGCGTTATATGGAGACCAATAAATACAAAAGACAAGATAAATTATAAATTATGTAAGGATTGATAAACAAAATGAAACAAGAACTAAACTAAAACACTGTTTTTCAACAAAAGTAATGAAGACTTTTGTAAAATTATGTAATCTTTCAACGCTCATCCTCGCTGTCAGATATGAGTCGTCTAACTCGTCTTCTTTTAATGGGCAAAATGTCTTCATCACTTAATTCATCTTCACATTGATTTTCGATTGTAGCTTTTTTTCTAACTCCACTAAAACCTCTCTATAGGAGGAAGCTAAGCA
>NW_017096598.1:0-20678 GCF_001412225.1 Nicrophorus vespilloides
CCGGGTGTGCGGTCGCGCGTTTGCTCTCATTTGCTGTGAATGAGAGCAAGCGGCTTCCACGTGGCCGCATGTCCAGGTGCTAAAAAGGTAATATCATCTTCTTATGAAGATGATAACCAGGTATCATTTCAAGCGCAACACACAGCCTCTGAATTGATGCCAGACCGTTTCGCATTTAACCTTCTCGAGGTTGCACCTGTTTTTATACAGAAAAATGCACGCACGGATCTCGTTTTGATCCAATAGATTTTCCGATTTTCGTTCGGTTCATCTATTGGATTAAAATTAAATTTTCAATTCACATTACGCATTTTTTTCGTCTCGATATCAATGGAATAATAATCACATTATTGTAAATCTTCGTGGAGATGCTTTGCGGTCGTTGATGCGCAGAATTTTATGGAAGAGCGAAAAGTGTTATACAACGTTTTGTATTCTTTAATCTGATCGTTCTTCGATACTAAATGCCTTTTCTTTTCTTTGCTTCTTCTCACAGCGTACACATTCTATCCTCGCATCCGCCTATAACGCTTACCATCCACAAACATTAGAACGCTCCATTTCACATGCATAAAGCATCACCCAGTCTGAGTAGTGCGAGGATATCATTTATAGATTATTAAACACAGAGAACCGCAATAACAGGCATCTTTAATCAAAGTGCGTTTATCGTTTTGCCGGCTCACGATTCAGAATTCAAATACTTTAATATAGAGCGAAAAGAAATGAGTGAGTTGTATTGATTCAGATTTGCAAAACCTGCGGCTCTCTCCGGTCCATGTCTCAACAAAAGCCACAATCTTGAACTGCACATAAACTTTTTACAATTATATTACCTTAACTTCTTTGAAATTCCAATATTTGAATGCGTAATAAATTGAATTTGCATTCTGCGTTCGTTTCTGTAGAAATCTGCAAAGTGAACTTTTTGAAATAATCTCATAAAATATTTTCAACTTTGAAAATTGTATGATTAGACCGATTCATCAATTAATTATTGATATGTTTGCGGCTATGATCAACTAGTCATTATGCATGTAGCATATAGACATTATGCCAAAAATGGATTAGGCAATGATGGCACACGGACGAGACGGGGGAGACGGGGGCGATCGTGTTTTGTATTTAGTTATAGTATATAGATTGTGAAGTACGTGCACGCACATTATTTGTGTAATGCCGCCGAATATTGGATTAAATTTTGCATTTATAGTCCGCGTATTCCGGATGCAATCATTATCGGAAACTATCGACGACGATCAATCACCGCCGGAATTGGCGGATTGTCGGATCGAATGAAAGCGCAAATAAATTACATTTGATGGATGCATACGTATTGTTACCTAGTTTGTGCGTCTATGAGTGCATATTTCTATGTATTTTATTTCTCTCCTGTCGTATTAAAAGTGTATGAAGGAGGTGGAGAAATATATGGAAATAATAACTGAATTATCGGTGTAACAATGTAACTTTTATCGGGTCGAATTTGCGCTGGCTTTCAGAGAAACGTGCTCATTGTTTTGGGGCGCACGTGAAATCCCTGCTGATGTGATGTCATCTCTCTCTCTCACTCTTTATATGTAAAAGAGAGGGAGAGAGAAAGCTTTAAATGCACCAGCTGAATAACTTCTGCCGATTCTCGGCTCCGTTTTGGCGTAAATTTCATTGTAAAGTCCTAATGAAATACAGGACTTTGTTAAAATAGTTAGGGAACTAATGAATTCATTAGAAAAAAAGTGCCTTGATTAATATATGCACTATAGAATCCGTGCTTCATTCTCACCTTTGTACTCGATCTATATACGCACTTCCAATATCTATAATTAAAACAAAGAACA
Source organism: Nicrophorus vespilloides (assembly GCF_001412225.1). Classification (NCBI taxonomy): domain Eukaryota; kingdom Metazoa; phylum Arthropoda; class Insecta; order Coleoptera; family Silphidae; genus Nicrophorus; species Nicrophorus vespilloides. The sequence goes on from NW_017096598.1 coordinate 1,839, forward strand.
GTTGAAGATCAAAGCGATCCTAATGTAATTTGATCAAAACATCATACACTGACAACAATTGTTTTTTTTTAGTTTACTTAATACGCTACAGAGCGCGCACTAAACTAAATGAGTGTTTTTAAAATAAACAAAATAAAATCGTTTACCGCGAAAAGAATAAATAAATTATATGACTGAATATTCATTTTTATTTATTATTTATTTCGAAAAGGCATTTTTGCAGCAGTAATTTTTGTGTGCGTGTGCGGATTTGAAATGTGTTTATGGCAACTTGAGCGGATCAAAAGCGAGCTTTATTTTATCTGCCAGGCTTTTCCATCCATCTCTCTTTCTCTATCTCTTTCACACACACGCACACTCTCATTCTCTACATCTCTGTCTATTCTCCTTTTTTTTTGTGCACTGCTGTTTTTATGTCTCATGTAATCCCCCCTCGTGTATTTTGCGCGGTTCCAGCAAAAATTATACCTACTGGTGAATCAAGAGTTATTCAATTACACGCGAAAAACAAAGAAAAAAAACAAAAGTGAAACATTTAAATGGAGGGGTAAAAACAAGAAGCGCATCATATAAATCATGGAGGCTGGGGAACCACGGAAATAATTTTGTTTTATTTTGTTAATTTAGTATAGTTTTTAAACGAAATTAGATTAATGGAATTTGTTATTCAGAAAGTAGTTGTAACAACAACAACAAATGTATTATCAAAAGAAGTTTTCGAACAAAATATATTCGTGAACCGAGGCTTCACTGTACATAGTTTGAGCAACAAAAGAAAAAAAAATATAACATTTAGGCTATTATATTTGTTTTTTTTTGTTCATAAACACGCAGCAGGATTAAAATCGTGAGAATCAAGTTATTTAATGGAAACGTTCCATGAAAAAAATTAAAAATAATTTATTACTTGCGATAAAATGGTGCGCGTTTAACCAGAAACGAGACGAATAAATAAATACAAAATAATAATGATGTATAAACAACGGTTTTCGTATGTGTGTGTGGGACAAACAAACAAAAATGGGCATGTGATGGTAAATGGAAAAGCATTGCAATTTTTGTGTTTAATGCAGAAAATGAATTATGGTGGCTGTGAACTGTATATTATTTGAGGGAGGAGGAGGAGGAGGCGGCGGCAATAATACGCCGTAAACATGCGACATGATAAAAAGAATTTTTCGGCGAGTTTTGCTGATCATAAAGTGCACTTTCTCTCTCTCTGTTTCACTCGCAAACTCTATAGTGTTGCGTGTTGTTGATGTTTTTGTTGTTGGGACTCTAAAGCATAGCCCACTCCTCCCCCATATAAAACAAACAACGTACACAACCATAGCCGCCTTTCAAACCGTTTTTTGTTTTCGACCGGCTGAAATTATTGTTTTCGCGTAAAAGAGAAACGATTAAAAATGCTACCAAAGATACAATTACTTGAAAAAAGTCCTATATAAAAAAGACAGTTTTCCTGAAATATGCAAAAGACTGTAGCATCTAATGAAAAGGGATTTTAGTTTTTTTATAATTTTGAATTTAAAATTTACGGTCTAATTAAGCTGGAAGCATTCGCTGTGACGAACACAAGGCTGGATGATTTAATTAGCTATGTCATAATGCTCTTATTGCCGGCTTGCACTTTGCATAACCACCATCATCCGGACCCATCATGACCTACACACACTCGCACACTCGCACTATTCCAACAATCTTAACATCATCATCAATTTCTGCATTTAATGTAATGGGTTTCGCTCGCTCCCTAATTACGACAATTGTTCACATTTTGTGCCCACCCATTCAGTCAGGATTTGAAAGGATTATTAATTATGCTCACATCTACCCACACACCAAACCCATTGCAGCAGTCACTCTTCGTTTCTTTTTGTATTTACCTTATACCTTCAACAAGATGAAGACGAATACAATCATGCATTATCACTTTTATTCTGTGCAAGTGCAAGTAAATTTAATCCCAAACGCTAAATAATAAGCAAATATAAAGTTCAAAACGATTTCTAAATGTATACTTTGATCTATACTAGTGTTTCCCAACGTGTAGCAATTCTAAAATGGATTCGTCCAGAGTTTAACTGTATGTTGAATTATGTGTATGTTACATAGGGGACATAAGAATGGCTTAGTTGGGAAACACTGGTCTATATTGTAGACTCTATAGGAATTGTCAAAAGTTAATTTAATCTTGTAAATTACACTGAATATGTAGGCAATACGCGTTTATTTTCGAATGCAGTCTAACACTAAAAGAACTACAAGTAAGATACGAGATGTCTATACTCTATAGGAATTGTGAAAAGTTAATTAAATCTATATTTTAACACGAGATGGAATAAAATAAAACGGGAATACATCAGAAAATTGTTGTTGTGAAATTGAGTGAATGAAGAAGAAATACCGAGAGCGCAGAGCACTCTGATGAGAAAAATATTACGCCGGATGCGAATAATAAGTTATCCTTTATTATTTTTACTTTGTTTCATTATTTTGTAATAAGGTTTAAATATTTAAATTTTCAGCAAAAAAAAGAATCAAGTTGCTTATATTTAACAAAAAAAAAAAACGTCAATTACAATACAATTTGTATGTTTACTCTTTAAGGTTAGAATTTTTTAAATAGAATGTTCATTTCTTAACCTCAAAACCTAAGCGTATTTGTCTGTAGTTGCAATTGTTTATTGTAATTGCTTATAACATTTTGACGTTTCGATGACAGCTGTCATCATAAATAATTGTTTAAAATACGTGATTCAATTTTTTTTTTATTATTATACATTATCTAAGGTTTATCTTTTTTTTATTATTATTATTATATCATGCATTTTTCTACAAGATTGTCTTTCGTCTTTTACCATTTTTACAGAAAAATGTCGGATGGAACGACATAATAATGTACGTCGAAAGCAGCGGCAGTAGGGTTCAGGCTTCTTTCTCTTATATAAACTGGGTCGACTATAAAATATATTTTCGTTTTATTGTAGCCCCCTCTCATAAGAATGTTCACTTTTATTTCCAACTTACAAATATTCATATAAAATCAAATTCATCATGAAACAGTTAGCAAATGTGAACGATTCGTGGGGACCCATTAAGAGGAAATTAATTAGTTTCGAAAGCAGATTACATGTTTAGTTGCGAAACTTTCGACGAGTTTATTTTCGCTTTTCCAAAAAGCTTTAATACAGTTTCAGCTTACTATGAATTGCGACAAACTAATTGACTTTTCCTCCATAATCCCAACAAATTATTTATATATATATATAATAAAATATATCTAAACATTCGATTTTTTTTTTTACATAAGTTGAAATAATCAAAGTTTGTATAAAGAAATTATAATCTCTTTCTTTATTTATGTTTTTATTGGCACTATTTTTTTTTAATATAAATTGATATTGAGCAAGTTTTCTAATAAAGTGTGGAATATTGCAGGTTTTAGCATATATAATTAACTAAGTTTTCTACATGCATCTTCACGTAAAAGCTTGCACAATTTCAGTTAATATTCATTGACATCACTTGATTTTGAAATTTGTAATTATCAACTTCTTCTTTACAATTTCTTTTGATGGAAGTTCTCTTTCTGGTTTGATTTCGTCATCTGTATATGAGGAAATCTCTTTGAGATTGGGGAGATGTCGATATGATTGACTGCAAAAGCAAAGATAACTTGTGTGCGTGTGCGTCTTCTTATATTAGAAGAAGCTTATACATGTTTGGAGAATGCTCAGCGAATATTTCTAATTTATCTTTTGATGTTCTTCCTTTATATTCTCTTTGACTCCCAATGTTATAGCAGGCTTTGCAAATATTGAATCAATTCATCTTCTTTTTTTTTTTTTGTTTCATATCATATTTATTTAATAGAGCCAACCAACAGTAAATACGAAACAGAAATAAACTTAAATTATTATCATGCGTATTTGATTTGATTTTAATTTACAGATTTCCAATTATTTGAACGGGCTTTCGGCTCAATTTACCTTTTTTGTTGTTTTCGGTTTAAAGTCAGGCTTTATTTACAATTCCAATTAAAATAAAAAATAAAATGAACGCAAACAACAACGGCTCTCGCACTAAAATACTATCATCCATTTGTTGTTCGGAGCAGATAACAAAAAAAAAACAGAGTGCGAGAGAGTCTTTTTTTTGTTTGTTTGTTCGGAGGAAGAGGAGCGATGGTTTACATTGAATACAGTCGTTGTTGGATATGTTTATAATCTGGATGGCTGCGAAACGAAACAAAACAAAACAAAAATTGCCCTGAGAGAGAGAGAGAAAGGTCTGATATTTAGGGTTGGTTGGTTGGTGTATGTAAATAAATAGTAATAACTGGAACATGGTTATAGCTACGTTCAGATAACGATCGGTTTGCGTGTGCGACGAGTTCGCTCCGTTAATTAATCATTACTTTTAATCTGCATGAAATCCAATTAAAATCGCGATTGCCCGAAGGAGCCTTAGGAATGAGCTGATGTTGTTGGCTCAAGTCAACAGATCGAGAATGCGTTGCATTTACTGTGTTTTGATAAACAAAATTAATGTCATTTTCAGAATTGACAGCTCATGACATTGACATTGTATAACTTTTGCTTCGAGCAAGATAAAAACTATCACTAAATCCGCCTCACTTGATGCGCTTCATTCTTAAATCAGTGGTTTTAAACTATTATTCCAAATGGACAAATGTTATGTGTGATAAAATTACGTAATTACGTAACTGTAACAAATAATTAAAACTACTACTTTTGAACTACTTGTTTGTAATTGTAACATATTTTTGTATAGTCTAAGAACTATTGGAGGACGATTTAATTATGACTACTCTATTTAATACACTTAAATGTAGTTTTTTTTACAAAAACACTTTCAATTTTAAAGTGAAAACTAAAGCAAGCATTGTTTAAAAAAAGCTTTTTATAGCGATCACAGTGTAATTGTGTTTATATGAGGTGGAAAGCAATTATCGTGAAGAAATTCGTTCGTTGGAGGGTGCAACAGCAGAAATGCGTATTTAATGGTAGTCAGAAGTGTTCATTTAAAAATAGTCCTTGGATCGCAGCAAGTGGCGACGAATTTGTTTTCTCTGGTCCCTTAATGGGTTTCCCTTATAATCCTAAAAATAAATAAACGAGAGTGCTTCGGATTGATTATATCCAATAAAACGGAGCCCTATCACACTGCCACCCTCCCTTCCTCTCCTACGCCTCACGCACATAAATAAAAGAGAAATAAAGAAATAAGGGGGAGACGAATAAGAGATGTAAATCTCTGCGGGATGATTAAATTCGCTGCGGCGCGATCGTATTTTACGTTAACAATAAATAAATATTTACGGGCTGCAAAACGCTCTCCTTCTCTTTCCAATAATAAATGCAGCAGCGCAAACGAAACGAACTGCTGCTGTACCAAAACGAATCCTTCGATATCGATTCGTGCATTTGTAAATTCTTTCCGTATTTTGTATGGAAAAACAAGTACGTAAATATTACAAGATGCTGCAGGTTTATTCCCTTTGTTACGACAATTGCTCATGGATCAACCTGTAATTTATTTAGTATAGTTGTAAAAATGTTCAATGTTTCATTATTTTGTAATAAGGTTTAAATATTTAAATTTGCAGCCAAAAAAAATCAAGCTTATATTTAACAAAAAAAACATCAATTAGAATACAATTTGTATGTTTACTCTTTAAGGTTAGAATTTTTGTATAAATAACTAACATATCCTTAAATAGAATGTTTATTCGAGCGTTTCTTAACCTTAACCTTGTATTTGCAATTGTTTATAAAATTTTGACGTTTCGATGCAAGATGACAGCTGTCATTACGAATAATTGTTTGAGGTTGTTGTTGTTTTTTTTATTATATACAATTTAGTATAGTTGTAAAAATGTTCACTCGTAATAAATATGATCCAATTTTACATATTTATTGTATTTATACATTGTAAAAGACAATTTAGAATTATTCACTACATTATTTACCAAATAAATTATGTTGATTCAAACAAACGTGGATTCAAATCTTAGTTCATTGGAACCACTTAGCAAGACGCCACTTGTCGTTTTCAGTTGACGTTATGAATCTTTGTTTTCTGATTAAGTTATGACATTAGTTATGTGGAGTCGCCACTTGACCTGCAAAAACTCCACATAGAGGTTTCGATTCTGATTGTGACAGCGTACGTCAAATTGCTGCGCCATTACTATGGTGACACCGGACCAATCAGAACTCACCAGGACAGAATATGATATATATGGACAGGACAAAAGAAAACAGTGTTAAAACTGATTTTTTTTTTGCAGTAATTAAAAAAGTTTTAATTAGAAGACAAATTAAGAAATTATTGTTTAGGTAGTTCAAATTAACTGTTTATTAACTTGTGTGTGTATAATTATTGTTAACTGGCGCTTTTGTCACACAGTTAAGTATACTTATGTAACCGTAATATATTTAAGGGGGAAGCCGCCTGCTTGATAGTTTATGCGCGTGATTATATGTGTGTGTGCCGAAGCGTGTATGCGTACGTTATGTGTTTGTGTTTAGATTCATCTGTCCGTTTATCTAATCGAGCGATAACACATTGCCTGCTGCACCCTCCACCACCACCACCACCCACAAAACTGAAATTAACGCACGATGAATAAACAGGCGCGCCCTGGAATTGATAATAAGCGGTGAAATAGTTGCTGGGGTTGGCGCCGTTGAAGTGTAGGGTTTATTAGGGGTTTGAGATGATAGAGAGAGAGAGAGAGAGAAGAGCGCAGATTGCAATTGTACGATTTTAATTGGAAATTGGACGTGTTTCCAACAATTTCTGCATATTTCAATTAACATCACAAGATTTGTTTACACATAAAATAAATAACACTTTGTTATTTGATTTCACAAAATCTTATTAGATCATCTCTTCAGATTTCCCAAAAAAATATAATTTGTTCTTTTAAAATTATTTTCCAGCGGATGAATATCGTCAATTACGTGTAGGATGATTGATCGTCTGCGAGTTGCACAGGTTAATTGCATATTTCGCTTCACGTGAGACTTAATCTGATCACGTCTTAGATAATCATCCGACACTAATCCAGTATCGATTATGCGCGACTCGCAAATCCACAAAACGCAATTAAAATTAAGAAAAAAACAAGTTTAAAGATTTAGTTTAATGAAAAGATCATTTGTAACTTTAAGTTTATAAATATTCGTTAGATGTATAAGTGCAAGGCTACATTTGCCATGTTTATTGGGAGTAGCGGAAAAGTTCGAAGAAATAAGTAGAAGCAAGAAAAAATTTACACACTCAAAATGTAAGTGAATTGAACTGATTAAGTGAAATAATAATACTAAGTAGCGTATGTCGAGACATCGAGTCTCTGGGCCGGCGTTAATGCAGTTTCTAGGTTTTCGGGGTTGGTTGTAAATTCGGAAATAAAAGTTTTCGCTTCCGGTTCCGGTGTATCGCGATCCGCCAAAGTTCCGAACTTTTGTTAATACAGTCAAGATTGAAATATGCTTGTTTTCTTCCACCGTTCGAAAGAATAAAGACATAAGACTTTTCACGAAACTATTTGATCTGAATCGATGCGATGAGATAACCGAAATGTATTTCTATTTTGAATGGATAACATTTTTAGGGGATGTAATTTAAATTGCGTGCTATGCAGAAAATTTAGTGTGGGAGTTAGCTTACGAAATGCGTCTGTAGTGTACTGTAAATTACGACTTGCGCGGGTTATGCGGAGAATGCATTTGAGGTCTTCACGTTTATATATACAACGCCGTCTCGCGTATAAGCGACATTAAATAACAACATTAACAGGAAATTGAAGAAGCAGCTACATATGTACTCTTTATATAAACGTGAAGATACGGACCGATACTTGAACCCATTCGATACAGATCCAAATATAATAAATACAGCCAAGTAGAAGACGTAACTTACATTTGATCAATTAAACTATGTGTCAACCATTGTTTTTTTATCAGCTCCTCACTTTGACACAAGATGACATCTGTCATTATGCGACATAAGATAGTTGTTTATAGTTGAACTGATTTCGCGAATTGAACCTATTTGTTTGTCCAATTGTATAATATTTATTGAATAATGAAATCTATCTATTGCTGTAAGCACCGTGTAGAAATGGCACAAACTTTTTGCTCAGTCGAAAAGTATTTGACTTCTTTTTGTGCATAAGTATATCAGATTAAAATGCTGTGAGTGTAATAGACGCGACGATGAGATTCGGTCGATAAATAAACGAGACGTCGTTATAAAATATATGTATTTATATATAAATATCACTGATAATGATGTATTTCCGGCATCTCCGGAACACCAATGAATGATACACAAAAAAAGGAGCACGGAAACTTATTAAAAGTTATCTTTGTGTCATCGACTTGAGTCTGCTCCAACAAAGAAACTCGCATCCATCACAATTGACATTTATAATTGTAGTAAATAATGTTTACACAACTGATTTCATTCTTTAATATATAAAAGTCGATCATCAAAATTGTTTTATTTTTAAACTATTAAATCATAATTTGAATACTTTCTCATAGTTAAAGCTAAACCTCAAAATAGAGGTGAATTGGACAGTGCGGAAACTATTCGACTGTATTCAAATGTAATGGTAGACGTGACTTTCGTAATATGCTGCAGCTTCCAAATTTAGTTTGATCGGACCGCAAATTTGTCACTGCTTTATTGAAATATATGAACTGAAAGCTTTGTTTGAACGCTCTGTGATTGGCGGATAGTGGCGCCTCTACAGATAATAACGCCAAAGCTTAAACAAAAACCAAAGATTCATAACCTCATCGTGACGTTTCCAAATACTAATGGCGGTGCCTCACTAACAACTGTCAAATTCGATGACAGTACATAAAATGTTCTATAGCCTACTTAGAAATTTAAAAATTATAAATATTCTAATAAAATATTTGTTATAATGAAACAAATGAAGAAGTAAAACATTTATAGTTTCGAAGAATATATTAAAAAAAAAAATATTGTCTTTAGATTTACAGGACTTCTAGGAAAGTCTAAAGTAAAATTAACATTCGGAAAATCCCTTTGAGACCATAACAGTAATATAGTGTTAGAAATTGATCGTTTGAACGCATTCCAAATAGTGATTGCAGTGCTCTCATTATATTTAACTTTATGGAGAGATTCGACGGTTTCAGCAGTGCTTCCAATGCAAACGATATCCGGTGCAATGGGGGGTTGAGGATAGAGCGAGCGAGCGTTTATAAGGGTGATTTCTGCTACTTCCATGGGGGAAAAAGCAAAATTTTTTTAGCGTTCACTAATTCGGGATAAAGCGCGGATACTGGAGTACGTGTAGTAGTGTACGACGTCGCCGCGACGCCGACGACGGTTGTTTGTAAGTGGGCGGCGCAGGCCCGTGCGACGGCGGGGGAGGCGTCGCGACGCACGGCGTCGGCCCGGGATTCAGTACGGCGACGTTACGCGTCGCGTTAAAGCTTCCATCGCAAAATCACGAAAAAAAATAAATAAAAAAATAAATAAGAAAAACAAGTTCGGAAGACGCGCGTGTTTTGTAAACTACGGTTTTAAGCGCTTCTCATCCATTGTAAATAAACAAATTAACAAACAAAAAAAAACAATTACGAAACAAAAACAAACAATTTTATAGTCGCATCAAATTAATACAGAAGTGCAGTTTCAATAAAAAAAAAAAACTAATTTCAAAATTAAAACCGGATTCTCTTTCTGGAATATATCAAAGATTTATTAAGTAAGTTAATATTAATTATTAAATTTAAAAAAAAAAACACAATTTTTTGATTTATAAATTAAAAAAAAAACAAACAAAAAAGATTCCAAATGCTTATTGCTACATTGCTTTTCCATATATTTCTACGACTTCGATTCCTAATCGTTAATACGTCTGATCCCCCGCCGGAATTAGCGTTTCTGATCCAATAATCCAGTTGGCCTTCCAATCCGCTCTGAAAACTTTAAGCGTGCGAAAATATTTTGTTTTTTTTTCTTCTTCTTCTTTATATGTAAATAGCAACTCGTGAATGTCAAAAACTTTCGTGGTGTAGAAAAATTCAATAATTGGAAATGTCAATCAGAACAAAACTAATTATTAGTTTAATCATTGATTGGAGAATTGTGTTAATTTAAAAAAAAGTACACAATTTTTTATTGACAAATACTTTAAAGATTAAGGAACAAACTAATATTCTGATATATAGATGTAGAAATGTGTGTTATCGTAATGTAATTTCTATATTACATAAGTGGTTTATTTACAGTTTTTGTTGTAATAAATATTAATTCCTTTACATAGCAAACTTCTACAAACATAACTTATTCATATAGTTTGCGAAGTCAGAACGAGCGTTGCATCATTGCAATATAAGAAAAGAATTGCATGCTTCTCAGTTCCGAAGTGTTTTTTAAGCACTCAAATGTGTCTAAACATACGTTTATTTCTCTTCTATTTTAGATACTTATAGTATTGTAATAAAACAAAAGTTACAGAGATTAGTTTGAATTCATTATTATATTTTTGGTAGCTAATCATTATTAAATATGCTAAGTATGCTTATTAAGAGTTATTATATGAAAATCTTGTGAAAATAAATTTAATATTTGCGGAGAGATATTGCTGTTCTCCAGAGAATGAGAACCGAATCCGCCTAGTGTAATTTCTTCTCTTTTCTTCTCTTCTTTTCTTCTTTTCTCTTGATATTTGCATGCGAAACGGTAGACGTTTCGAAACCACCTCCGGATGTACAAATATTTACAATTGCACGAATAAAATACTGTCTTTCTCTCTATGCATGGGGAACTGAGACAAGTTATGAACAAAATATAAATTATTTAAGGTATTGAATTAGTTATATTGAATAATATAGGCTTTACTTTTTTTTAATATTGTTTTCTGTAATATTGTTTTTCTTTGATGTAATTAGAGTAAATTCAATAGTCTTATTTTAAATAATTTAAAAAAAAAATCATATTACCTTCACACTGTGACATATGTCAAAATATTAAATTAAACAAACTTGACATGACAAATGCTGCCAAAACAAATATTTAAATTAAGAAAGAAACTATTATTAAGCCCCGTGTTTAATCCTAATGCCACCACAAAAAAATAAAAGTTTATTAATTATAGATTTAATTATTATTTATTTATTTTAATATTGATTTGCATACATTTGATTTTACACTTAATTATAAATTAAAAAAAATATGGAAAGCAAAAACTTGTGCATGAAATCTTTATTGTTTGATAAGCTGTTATAAGTATATTTCTCTCGGATTGTATAGTAAGTAGTAGTAGTAAAACGAAGTTGTATCACGGATGCGAAATAAATCGATTGAAACTCTATAAAATATTATTAGGAAGTTTCTATATTCCGAACATGATCATATTATAGTTTCGTTTCGTAATTTATTTTCAATATACAATATATTTGATGGTTAAGTTGTAGAACTGATGATGAATGCTATAAAGTACTAAAACTAAGTGAATTCCCTTTAGTGTGTCAGTGCATAATACATGTCGTCCCTGGAGGCAACGTCTTCATTATGTCTAATAAGATTACTACCGTTGATTTCTAGTCCTTAATAGATTGTATTTTAAGATCTAGTATTAGTACAACAAGAAAAGGTTTGCTTTGATGTAATTAGAGTAAATTTTAATGTTATTTAAATATTAAAAAAAATGATCATATTACCTTCATAATGTGACATATGTCAAAATATGAAATGAAACAAACATCACATGACAAATGCTGTCAAAAGAATTATTTAAATTAAGAAAGAAACTATTATTAAGCCCCGTGTTAAATCCTAATGCCAGCACAAAAAAAGTAAATATTTACCGAATTTTAGACCATTCATTTGCACGTAGATTGGGTTTGTAAATTGAGTCAAAATAAATTAGCTTTGTTAAACTGCATTATTGTTCGCCAGGAAATTAATTACTGGTGTAGCAATAACAAAGGCCAAAGTCTGCATGTTGTTGTTTTTTTATGAAAAGAAATGAAATGATAATTACCTAACTAAATAGTTTTCGCGATTATATCGCAATGATTGCGCGATATGAAAGTGTTTATACGATAATTAACGAACGTATTTATTATTGTAATTATGAAAATAACGCATTTAGTGTTCCATTAATGATTGTCGCTGTTGTGTGCAGCAGCAAAAGCTTTGTTAATTACGAGCGGTGTTAATTACGATTTAAAATGTGATGGCAATATTAGTAAACATATCGAGAGCATAATAGTGGTAGTAGTAGTAATAATAAACACACGTTAGTTTATATGGGAGCGATGGAGTGAATACAGTGGGACGCATTTGCACATTTGGAAACGTCAAAACGTCCACCCGAATCATACTCAAAATCAACCGAAACCGCATTCATAATTAGGGGTGAGGGGGCGCCACCGTCGCCTCCATCGCCGCCGCCCACGCGTTTCTCTAAACAACGGAACAGCCATTTGCATTATTAGATTCATGGTCTATTATGTATCCGCGCAGTTTATAGACCCATTACACTGGAACATTATTATACCGTACAGATCATTTAGAATTCGTGAATTGGTCTATTTTTTTCTTTTTTGGATAGGTGAATAATGGGAATAAATCATCAAAATCTAATTATTTTGAACGCGAATTACAGAGAAATATTCAACTTTCATTTGCATCTTTTGTATCCATTCAATCTACTATAGTTTCTGAGAAAATCACTAAAATGTGAAGAGATTACGTTAATTTTTGAATCACAGCAAAACCGATGAAACTGCAGCAATAAAGTTTTCATACATATTCGAAAACATAAATTGTATAAAGAAAATAATGAGATCTAAATAATACAGAATAGAAACCAATAATAGAAATAATAATCTAATTATATCTGATTATATTTCTTTACTTTCGAAATATAATGAAGGTCGTGCAGCACGGCACGTGTGTACATTTCATCAAAACAATTTCTGTCTGAATTCTGCAAATTAATTTTTGTGCATCCGTATAAAAATCCGCGCATTCTTTATTACGTGTCGCGATGGATGGAGCATTCCTTTACTTCTCCCATTTCACATTCGCGTATTACGTAATTCCAAGGAAAATGCACACGTCGAAAGCGAAATAAAAAGAATACAGAGTGAAATGAAATGATTCAATTACTTTTATGTATTCCCATGAAAACCAAACATATTTTCTTTAATATAAGACAATAAAAAAATAAATTTGTGTTTTAATTAGAATAAAATATGAATATTGGTTGTATATTTGTGGTAATATCTATCTTTTAGATCTCTATTATAGTTTCTGAGAAAATCAATAAAATGTTCGAGCAGTTGCTTCATTTTTGAAACGCACATTACAGCCAAGTGGATAACAACACATCAATATCTGACCATTCGCTACATTCCTCAAATATTCAACTTACATAGGCATTTTTTGGATCCAATCTATTTATTATAGTTTCTGAGAAAATCTATAAAATGTGAAGACACTGCTTTTTTTCATTTTTTCAACTTTGAACGCAAATTACTTCCATAAGGATAAAACCACAGTAATATATCTATAATTTCTAGATTCTCCAAATATTCAGCTTTTATATGCATCTATTGGATTCATTCTATCTATTATAGTTTTCGAGAAAATCAATGAAATTGCTTTTTCAATCATTACTTTTTTCGCGAACTTTGAACGTGAATTACAGCTAAATGAATGAAACCACAGTAAAAATTGAAAAACTATATTATATTTTATTTTCTATATAATGATAAAGTGCGGATGTTTCGCAAATGTTAGCGAACGTGCATTTCTGAGCCAATTCGATCATCCGTTTGTCTATTTGGCTTTAGCACAAATCTGTATGAAATATTGCCGAGCTTACGTAGTTCATGTAATGTCGAGCCGATTACATCTGCTTTTACGTTTACTACCATCGGATTCCTGTATTCATCAAAAACAAAGTATTACTGCAAATATATATTGAAAGTCGTTTTTTCCCATCCTCCTAGAATTTATCCAAGCATACTGATTTGTGTATGCAATTTTTGTAAGAAATCTTCCGGAATAATTGTTTACATATCGAAAAATGCTCGGTTTATTCATACACAACTGTTATTTGAATGTAATACAAGACAAGGAATGCACACGTTTTGAAATCGTTTCTCGCTGAAATCGTTCAGAAACATGAATGTATATACTTATTGAATATTAATAATAAAAATGTACGTTCGTGTAAACTATCTACAAATATGAATTGCTCTTGTTGTAAACGTGTGTAAACGTTTAATTTAATTTTTATAATTTCAGTCAAATATTTAATGCTTAATTTCTGTTTGCACAATTATAAGATTTCATCCTTTCTCATTAATGAAATGCTTACATTATACAGCTAAAACTAATGTGTTTTTCACTCTCTTTCTTCTTGTTTTCCAGGCATTTCCAGGTGATTTCTTTTACAGTAAACATGTCAGTGGGATAAAGTGATGATAAAGAGTTTTTGATTTGGTTTGATTCGATACCATGGGATTACTGCTACGGGCTTTCATCCTCGCCATCCTCGCATCCACCGGTGAGTCCTGCACATTTATTTAGACCTGCACGAACGATACCGTAGCATTAAGGGTATTAGCTTGCAAAAATCTTATAAAGAACAGCCATACATTTCGTAAGAAATAAATACGATTACCAGATTTAAAATCAGCGACTTTTCTGCTGCGTCAGGCGAAATACGTTTCCTTTTCTCTCTTTTCCATTGTACGATTCCATTAAATTATAAGAAGCTTTGTTCGGTTTCTTCATTACTAAATACCCAATACAGATTGTGTTTTCATTTTTCATTTTTTTAACGCGATTTACAGAGTGATGCATGAAACCACAATAATAAATGAATACTGGTTACATTCTACAAATATCCAAGTTTCGTATACATCTTTTCGATCCATTCTATCTATTATAGTTTCTGAGAAAATCACTGAAATGTTGAGACACTGAGCGTCAAGTTTTCATTACTTCCTTTAGAACGAATTATTGCCAACCGAACGAAACCACAGCAATGTATGATTACTCTATATACATTCCCAAAATATCCAAGTTTCGTATGCATCTTTTGCATCAACTCTATCTATTATAGTTTCTGAGATAATCGTTAAAAAGTGAAGTCAAGTTTTCGTAATTAAGCTTTGAAATTGATAATGTAGAGACATTAATAGCACCACGTACTTGTACATGTGATTTTGGACAAAATCCTTTATGCGAAGCCAGTTAATACACGGTCTGTTGATGTATGCTCTGGAATGGATTTACATTGAGCCAAAGCCGCCCTCTCCAATATTAGAGCGGTAATCAGGATCGACGGAAATTGATTTTAATTATGAATTTGCCAAAATCTATTCATCCTCAGTAACACAAATAAGTTCGTCTGGCTTCGATCAATCTGGATTCACTATAGAAAATCTCAAAAATAAACTAAATTATAAATAAATTCTGAAAGATTAATTAGTTTAAAAGTAGAAATCAACTGAAAACTAATCATTTTCTAGTAGAAAATGCAATCAGAATTGGGTGGTGTTTGCTTGTAAAAGATTAAATGCAAACATTAGCCGCTGCATGCGCTTATATAAAACATAACAAAACATAATTAATGTGAGAGCTTTCCGGGGTTGAATGTGAAAAGGGGGCTGGGGTTGTCGTGCAGTAATTTGTTTATTGTTGAACTTCCGCATCCGGTGCAAACATGAAAGTTGTTGGAGGAAAAAAAATGCAGTCGTAAAATTTGGATTATGAGTGTGTCAACAATGCTTTTCGTGTATAATAGAAAAATAATGCACAAAAGGTATGATAAACTGACGAACTGGTTACAGTCGGTGTTCAGTTAACGTATATAAGCGTACGTCTATAAGAATACACTTTTGCATCATTCGTTCGCACGAACGTACACAAAGTTAACTTTATTAGAGATTATATTTGCGGTTATTTTAAATGATTGATGAATGAATAATGAAGAGGAACGTGTACTTTTATAGCTCAATTTTGCGTTTATTGTTTCGAAAAGCAAATATTTCATCGTGTGGGGGTGGTAATTCCGAGGGAACTCGAAGCATAAAAAGTAAACAGGAGTACCGGAAGTCCAACTTTATTGCTTTATAATGTACCAACTTGTTGCGCCCTAAATTTTTGCCTAAACGCGCGACAAACGTTTGTATAATCGTTTGTACCTATAATTCTTGATGTGAACGTGAAAAGATTTTTTTGTACTTTTCTAATTAGTTTGAAACTTTTTGTTAACCAATAAAAATGTGTGAAATGACAGCTGTCATCTGACGTCAAAAATGATGTAAAAAAAAAGTTGTTAGCTAATTATATAAAATTTGTTAAATTAGAGCAAAATGCGATTAGAGTAATAAATAAATTTAACGACTGGACTAGTTTTGTAATTATCGCATTGATTTGTTCTTTATTTTCTCGTATACTTAGTTTTTTTTTTTTCATTTCGCGCTCGAAGTGAATAAACATTCAGCAAAACTAACTAACAGAATTGCTTGCGCCAATAAAACCAATTATGGACTGGCAAAGTTCCAAGGTGCTTCAAATATTTCGCTTATCCGCTCCAACCAATGCGCACGTAGCAATTAAAATTTTTATTTTCCATTTACAACCCTTAACTCCCTCCCCCTCCGATTTCACACGCTGACAACCCAACGTGTTTACTTGTTTTTTTTCTTTTTATTTCTTTCACTTTAATAAAGTGTACGCAAATTAAAAAAAAAACACACATAGAGTGTTAAACGAACTAAACGGATGCAGTTCGGAATTGGGGCGCACGAGGTTATATTTTTAAATTTGCTGGCGTTCGAATATTGCTATTGTAGTTAAGCTAAATATTAAGCTTTTTGAAAAGTTTTATCTTCATTTCGTTATTTTTTTAAAAATTCATTTTGATGAAAAACTGTGCTTAGTTCCAACATCCGCCACCGTTCTTATGTCATTTTGACGTTTGTTGATTTTAATTAAGCTTTGACGTTAACTCTGCAGAGGCGCTACTCGAGTCACCGTACACTTTTGACAATTATAACGAGTACGTCCGAATTCACATTATTGCATCTACTTCTGATATTTTAACTACAAAGATTTCAAAACGTAAAAGATTCTAAACATAAAATAAAAGGAATTTCGTGTTTCGCAAAGAGGAAGATGTGATATGATGACTTTCGGTCCGTCGAGCATTATTTCCTTCTTAGTTTCGCCTCCGTTTTTTTTCTCTCTCTTCATCTTCCACTTTGGAGTGGAATGCCATCTTGGCTCTCACTTCGGGCTCCGGATTAATTGAAAAGAATAATCTGGAGGGCGGTGGAGTTTCACAAAACAAAAAAAACAAGAGATGCACAGTAGTAATGAAACACGCTTTCTACAAAAAAAAAATTAAATAAAAAAAAATAGCATTTCTGTTTTACAATTAAATGTTGTTGTGCATTAAGAAATGATAACTTATTATATATAGTTTTTCATTTGTAAATTTGCATTGTGAAATAAGACAATAAGATCTTTAATTAATAGATCTTTTGCAATGAGAAAATCCGTTAATACACCAGCGATTTACTTAATCCCGATGCAAACATTTCGCTTTATTTTTTTTTGTGCATCGGTATTCTTCCATTCGAAGCTCGCGATTAAAGTGTCTTAATTAAGTAATCCAGTTGATAAATGGATCGACTAGTAGTAGTAGTAGTCGCCTCCACCTTTAATCTCGATAATAAGAGATAATTACTACTAGTTTAACATTATCCGGCACTTGCACAGAAATAAACTAAAAATGATGAACGATCAAACAAGCAAGAGCATCTATTAAATCCTCGCCATTCACATGGATCCCGCATGCAAAACGCACGTATTTAATGCCGAATGGCCTAATTAAAACAAATTACCACCACGTCGCAATGATTAATTATGAAAATGTGACGGCGCGAGGCGATTTAATGCCATCGGATTTCCACTAATACCGTGTTTGTATTAAAGATTCACGTATTTATTGTTATTGTTATTAATTACAGATCCGCGACGAAAACGAATTTGTTTACTTTGTAAATACAATTTTCTTTTTACGACCATTTCCTCGTTCCGGAGATACGAGCAGAGTTTTTGGGAGAGGCTGACGTACATTCAATTAAAGCATTCATCAAGATAAATGGGAATTATATAGTAGACGTTCCGTTTTGCTGACGTACGAATATTGCAATTCCTCTCAATTCATCAAAAAGCCTTAAAACATTATCGTATCAAAACTTGATTAAATGTAGCGAATCTTGAATCGTAAGAAGAACATAGTAAGAAGTATTGTTTTTAGAAAATAAGTCCAGATTTTCATTGTTTTCGAAATCAATAAATCATACCTGATTGAAAGTTTATTTTTATTTCATTTTAAAGATGAAAGTCCAAGATATTCAACACGCTCTGTTTTAGCTTTCTAGCCATTCGAGACGTTCTGCAATAAACAATCAAAATTTGACATTTTGTACAAATGACATATGTCAAAATTGTCTAAAACAAAATCAATGAATTCCTTTGGTATTCGAGAAGTTCCGTAATAAACGATCAAAATTTGACATTTCTAATAAATGAGATATGTCAAAAATGTTTAAAACAAAATGCATAAATTACTCTGGCATTCGAGACGTTTCGTAATAAACGATCAAAATTTGACATTTTTTATAAATGACATATGTCAAAAATGTTTAAAACAAAATGAATAAATTCCTTTGGCATTCGAGACGTTCCGTAATAAACGATCAAAATTTGACATTTTTAATAAAT
>NW_017096598.1:20692-39770 GCF_001412225.1 Nicrophorus vespilloides
TCAAAATTTGACATTTTGTATAAATGACATATGTCAAAAATGTTTAAAACAAAATGCATAAATTCCTCGCTGGCTCTAAATGACTGAAAGTTTATTTTGAACTTTTGGGAATAAATAAAAATAGACCTCAATTTTAACAGCAAATTGTACGTTCGTCATGTGCAAATATTCACAAGAATTCGTTTAATGTACGTCAATTTTGTGTATGTCATTTGTGAGTTGACTGTATACCTTTCCGCTGTTCTTTTATACATGTATTTATGTATCTTTTAGGATTTCTGTCTCTTGTCAGCAGCGCGTGTACAATTTTTTTTTATTCCCCGCAGCTACATCCTATTTATGTGTATGTGATTTATCGCATCCCTGATTTTACAAAAAAAAAAATAAAGATCAGAGATCCACCGAACATCACGCACTGTACGCCCTTAATCTTCTCGGTATCGTGTATGCAAATAACGCGTACTCACCCTCAAAACAACCGGCGAAATTCTATGGGCTTTGCACGAACATTTCACCCGAAACAAGCCATATCCATATACAACCCCACTGTTCGTAAGCCCGAAATTCATAAATGAAGACGTACTGCGAGCGAAAGGGAGATGCAGAACACGTTTTATAGCGAAACGCAGGTATTCGATTTCAGGATATCCGGGTTTTGGGGGGGAATGCCTTTTCCACCCTCGCACAAAACATTGAATCCAATCATTGCTCGGGCGCATATACTGGAAAAGGACGAGACTCTTGCAAATATTGATGTATAAATGCGATCAACCTATTGAATTACATCGGTTTCATAAACGAGAATGATTAGCTAACAGTAAAGCGATTTTCAAACAACCGTACTTTTATTTGCTCAATGCAATCATGCAACGCAACGTCAGTTACGTAACCGAGAGATCATCGAATACTCAAATTACAGACGAAAGTTTCACGTTTGTGCTATCATCCAGTCGCCTGTTACGAGCTGTCAAAAATGACAATGCGCGAAAATGCACCGCCTTCATTATTATTATTTTTTTAATTTGTGTAAATTACAGAAAATACAACTCGATAAATATTTTCGTTTTTTTTTTTACAATAACTAAACTTACAAGTAAAATATCAATTTAAAGATTTGAAATTTTAGTTTGATTGTAAAACGAATATACATTTTGGAATCCGTGCGTATAATTTTGTTTGTTTGTTAAATGCAAATGTATTTTCTAATTGATAATTAATTTTCTTTGAAATTGAACAAACTGAAATTCATATTGGTTTTAAACAGATTGGAATTGTTTCTCGCTGCACAGTGCATTCGAAATTTACCAATCGAAACGAGACCAAATATATATAATTTGCATCGTGCGACCGCAATTGAAAGCAGGAAAACATTGAAATATTAATTGCTTTCCCTGAACCCAACTATATAATAATAATAAAAAAAATCAAGCGTAAAATGAATCTACGTACAACTACGGAGCGAAATGTTTCGATACAATCCAATTCATCTCATTTTATGTATCTTTATTTATTCGTTAACGTTGAAATTGATGTATAATCATGAGATTTCCAGATTTAATTCTATATCCAATTATTGAACAGCGAACATGGGATTATTACGTTCATGACTTTTAGGTTTTGGACGCTGGAAGGGTTTCAGCATCAAATCTGGTTATGATTAGTACGGCCAAATTGAGCATTTCTATCATGACCAGAAACTAATAACATTAGACAGGAATTATACAATGAAATACTTGAGATAATATATTATAATCAAGTTAAGGAATATTTGGAATTATTTCGTATAATTTCATTAACATGTTTGTTGTTTTAATGAAACACAGCCTAATTCTTACCTAATTCATTTACAATAAATACTTGTGATCTATGATGAGAAAGAAAATGTAGATAACTCTAAACTTTATGTACAAATAAAATAAATGAATTAGTTAATAATTTGAATACGTGATTTGCGAGTTCTTCTCGCATTTCGGACTAATTTGCAGCTAGTTTCGGTGCACATCTACCGTTTTCCGTTCTAAAGGAGAAGGAGACGGCGCGGCGCGCCACCGTCCGTTCTAATCATTCTGTGCAGGTGCAAATTACACGATTCTGCCAACTTGATTAACTTCGCATTCTAGAATATTACGAGAAATTTCAAACTTGAAACAAAAGCATTGACGTACATATACCCAGTGACAAAAGCAGTTTTGCAAAGTTTCTAGACTCACATTTAAATCGCGCAATCGTTGATGAACGGAAAACTGTAGTTAATTAATATTTATATAAACTAGTTCAATTAAGAGCAGTCAACGTGATTAGTTCATTTGAATTTTCTGCTCTTGTTAAATAACATTAGTAAAGCTGTAAAGGATAGAAACTGCAAGGGGGAATGGAAAAGACAGAGAGAAACTACTAAAAATATACATAATCAAGGTAGTAATTGAGTTATTTTTAATTAACGAAACGAATTAGCCCGGCGAAGAGTTCACAAGTCTAATTGCAGGCATTCGCGTTTCTATTTTACTTTTCTTGGGTTGGAAATTTAACAATTCGCGTACTTTAATGCATTGTATTTGTAAAATTTTATTCAAACACAATCGTTTATAACCTTAAATTGTTGACGTTTTGACGCAAGGTCGCAGCTGTCAATTCGCGAATTAACAGATTTGTTTGTAGTTACGTAGCAACACAATTACAAATCATATTTGACCAGTTCCTCGCTTGGACGCAAAGTGACAGCTGTCATTTCTAAACCTAACACATCTGTTTATAGTTGCATAGCAACACTATTTCAAAGGATATTTGACACAAATGACAGCTGTCATTTCGCTACTCAACATATTTGTATATAGTTGTAAAAGAAACTTTAATAATTATTTAGAATCTTGTATATTTGTACTGTACAATATATTTCTATTTTTAATAGAAAATTTAAATCCACGTAATTTAAAACGTAAATCATAGAAGGACAAACGTCACGAAACAGTAAGTAAACTACGGGAATAAATAACTGAACAAGAAGTGTAAAAAAAAAATGTAAAGCGAAGGCACAAAACAAATATGGTATAAAAATGCAAATGCCGAAAGCGCGAGAATTAATGTTGTATGTTCGTTGGATAAATTGAGTCGACTATGATGCGATTCATCTCAGAATCCAGTTTAAAATGGCTTTTTTTTCTTTCATTTCTTTTTTTATTCATACGTTTCATCACTCTCCAACGTCATATAACGCTTTATATCCACGTTTTTTTTACTATGAATATGGAATGAACAGCATCAGTCATCGCGCCAACATTCGACTCGTTCTACTTTCAATTCAATTCCGTTCTAATTATTTTCATACATTAAAATTAATAACATATTTACAATTTGCGATCAGACATTAATTGTAAATGTTGAAATAATTATATAATAAAAGGTTTATTATCATTGAATTATATCATTCAATAAAACTGAAATTAAAAAACAACATAATTTGACGTACGCTGTCAAATTTGAAACTGTCATGTAGTGGCTTGATTTGGTAACTACAGATCTAACGTCAAAGGTTCATAACCTAAACATGACATCTCTGTCATTGAAAAAAGGAATATGAAAGGTTCATTGTTAAATTATTATTAATTATAAAAGTATTTATGTGTGCTTATTCACAATTAGTGATTGGACAAGAAATGTAATCATTGTATGCATACATTTACATTAATTATGTCAACATGTAAAACTGAAACAAGAAACATAATTTGAGGTAAGCTGTCAAATTTTAAACTACGTGTTTTGGTAACTCATGTGACATCTCTACATAACCCAAACATGACGTCTCCGTCTGAAAAAGACTAGTGGCGCCTCGTTAAGAACTAATTATACATATATCAAGTTTGAATCTTAACTTTGATATGTCACGTTGTTTCTACAACAATATCGTGTCTAGGATCGATACGGATTCAATTAATTCGTGACCAATAATTGAAACTGTTAATTTGCAAACTAATAATACAGAGTGTTTCGGTGTGCTTTGCGTGTCTCGCTTTTTGATCAACGCTGAACAAAACCGAGTGCTTTTGCTTTAACGTCGATTGGTAATAAAGATTGTGCGTAAAAATCGTAGATTTATGAGAACGTGTGGGCGTTGTTGATGCATTCATTAATGACCTCGTAATACCTGAAGAGTCACGTAGTTCTCTCTTAAGAGGGTAGAGGTAGAATGTAATTAATTGATGATGGTCCCGGGTTTTGTTTGTCATCGAGGAGGAAGCCAGGTGTGTGCGTCGCTTTCACAAACTATGCGGACGGCATTTGCATTTCTCGACTTGTTCGCGCTACAAACTAAAACTAATTAATTCCCAACATAATCTATTATTGATTACACCTTACTTATTATTATCATTATATAATAGAATATCCAATTTCTACTTGCACAAATCAATAATTCATTGTAACAAAAATCGTAGTTTTAAAATTTCAATAATTCAGTGAAATTCTTTACATAAGAAATTATTAATGTGACAGAAAATGTTCAGAAAATATTTTATATAACACAACAAATCGTGCGCTTTATTTTTCACAATTTCAAGTCGCAAATGTGAAAACTCATCGATCCGCAAAGTTGGAATTTGTGGACTGCATTCCGTTATTATTCCGGACAAAGCTATTTTTGTTTGTTTGTTTGTTTGTTTGTTTATTGAGTTTGTATTGTGTATCAATTCCATTGGACGTAACATCAATAATTGGATAGAAATTCCTTAAGCGCACGAAATTTGAGCCGAAATATTTCGATTACAAAAAAAATTAATTTGTACGTTGTAAATTTTAACAATTCTGCATTCAATAAGAGTAATTATTTTTGATACGTATGATCGTTGCATACATTTAAATTAATTATGTCAATATGTAAAACTAAAACAAAAAACATAATTTGAAGTACGCTGTCACATTTGAAACTGTCATAACTACAGAACTAACGTCAAAGGTTCATAACCTAAACATGACATCTCTGTCATTGAAAACATGAATATGAAAGATTTATTGTTAAATTATTATGAATTATAAAAGTATTTATGTGTGCTTCTTCACAATTAGTGATTGGATATGAATAGTAATCATTGTATGCATATATTTACATTAATTATGTCAACATGTAAAACTGAAACAAGAAACACAATTTGATGTACGCTGTCACATTTGAAACTGTCATAACTACAGAAGTAACGTCAAAGATTCATAACCTGAACATGACATCTTCCATTAAAAAGGGATATTGTTATGAATTATAGAATTATATGTCTGTGTGCTTAACCGTATGAGAGCTTTATATGATTGGTGGGAAGTGAGGAAGAGAAGTTTAAAGATTATTACCATCTCGCAAAATACGTAACGTTCGAGCGCAAGTTGAAGAAGACAAGTTTAGCAGTTCGTGTGCACCGTGCGGATAGTTGTCTTTTTTTTATGATTGAATCCGTTTCCCTCCTTATTTTAGGAAACGACTCCCCGACTACCTAGTTAAACCCAATCAAAACGAAAGTAAAGTTTCGCGCGCCACTTAGTTTCGGTCGTAAAAGGGGGGTGTAGGGATCTGGTTTTATTGTCGTTGTAAAACGTGGCCACCGAACGGATCCGGATCCGAAAGTTCGACGATAAAGTCACCAACCTGTCCGAATCTTTGCAGGGGGGCAAAAAATAAAGAGTTGCGCGGTTGTTTCATCCATTAGACCAAAAGCTTTCCCTACACTTTGTTACTATAGTCGCGCGCATAATTACACACATAGAGAGATAGAAGTGAGAGTAATATCAATTAAGCGCGTTTAAGTGAAGTACATTCATTTATTCTCGCGCTTTTATTATCTCCATTATGTAAGCTTACTAGAACTCAGCTCTCAAGCCTTCTCCAACCCTTTCACACGTTGCATAAACCCACCGTCTCTCGCTTTAGGCGAGTTCGAGGGGATCGGCGTTGCGGGGAAGGATTGCTGCGAGCTTTTGACTCGTTGCATCCACAATAAATCAAGCGCTGCAACTAAAGCGAAACGTATTGTCTCATCATAAAAAAACACAAGTAATGCGAAGAAGAAAAATATCACCTTTTTCTATATAATAAACAAGAAATAACAACAATAAAGTAATTATTTTTTTTTGGTTGGGCTCACTTCAATCCAGCCCTGTTCTCTGCATTTTCTGTTTACTCTGTATTTCTTTACATTGTCTATCGCTTATTATGTTCTTAAATATACTTGTGTGTTGAGATTGTGGATTTCTGTGTTCTCACCCTCCGAAGATTCTTCTCTTTTCCATGTATCCGAACATCTTCAAATTATATTCCAACCTACGCAAAAAAACCAATAATTACCTTGAAAGTATTCAGGTCGACGTTGGAGTAGTCGCAATGAAAAGAAGAATCTAATGAATCACACACACACACATAGATTATATGGGTTCCCTTTTATTGCGCGTAATGAAATGGGATCGAATTGAGGTCGTAATTACACAAAAGATCAGAAAATACAAACACACACAGCAGAGAGATGATAGCAAAAGAGATGTGTATGCATTGTGCACAGGTTTGTCGGAATTAATTAATTGGATGAGTTTTAATTAGGGATATTACGCTTAATTAGTAAACAACGAGTCTTTTCAATTTTGACGGTCCATTGATGTTGTTGTTGTTATACATTAATTTCGGAAATTAAATTGTAATTAAACGCGCGCACAAAAATAAATCCTTTTGATGTTATTTCGAGCTTTCGGAAAGAATTATGTTACAATTTCGTTATGAATAAACGTAAATGTTTATAAATATTACTACTGTTGTTGCTTTGTAATAATAAGTGTTCACAAATTTCAGTATCTATGCAATTATATAGAATTTAATCACACTTAAAACTGCTATAACTTTTGAACCGTTGGAAATATTGTGTCCATATTTCGCCTAATAATTGCTGAACTCAAAGTGAAGCCTTACAAGTTCTAAAAAGTACAAGATCTCACCGATGGTAAAAAAAAACTAGGCTCGAATTCGAAAAATATAATTGTTTTCCAACATGTTTTGCTTGTGGTTCAATAAAATCCAATTTCAAATAAAGAAATTACAGCGTTTTGTAAAATAAGCGTTGAAAACTGAATTACAAAATATCTTTTTTTTAATGATAATTAATATACGTTGGTAACAATTCTGCAAACAAATGATTGTTTTATTGTAACGTTTGATCTTTCTTGCTGTGATTTTGTTTTTCTGCATGCTATTTAGGTGGGAATGTAGTTAGTGGAAAATGGTTGAAAATCCCGCAATAAAATGAACATAACGTACAAGAAAAGGATGGTGGCGGTGGCGCTAAATATAAAACATTAGTGAAATGTCCTGTTGCGTAAAGAGACGCAAAGCCCGGTTGGAAATAAGGGTTGTTCTACATTTATATGAAAGGCGCGCGGGTCGGTGATTTATTTAACAGCCCAAGTTTAATGCGAATGCTGAGAAGGGGCGGCGGCGGCGGCGACGGTGGAGCCAATTTAGTTAAGGTGTGTGTGAGAGAGCGGTCTGTGTGTTTTGCAGAAGGGCGTGAATAAAAATTCGTGGAGCGTTAAAAAGGGATTTACGGTTTCACGGAACCAAAAAAAAACGCGATTCTGCAAAGGAAGAGAATGTCTGATTATTCCTTTCGCAAAAACTATTTAACCCTTTCGAGCACTCGCTCGTTCTGTTTACGATGCACGTGTCTCATAGTCGTCGTCGTCCGAAAGTCATCATCCATTATTGTCTCTTTTGCATATATGCAAAGCACTTTTATATCATTCCGCAAACAACAAAGATATGTATATATGGGCTCTGGATATGAAATATTCGCCGCTCATTTTGGATGATCGTCGTCCACCGCACAGCGACAACGTTCCTCCTCGTAAATACAAGAAGAACGTAGAAGTGTGGGTTTGCACGCGCGCGCCCCTCGCTGTTACATAAATTTCCAAGAGACAAACACACGCAAATGCAACGCGAGCAACTCGACGGTAACTTCCCACCCTTTGTGTCCGAAACAACTCTATTTCACAATCAACAACAGCGACGATGGTCGCTGTTACACATACGACATACATTATGCTCATTTTAATGTAAATTCTTCATCTGCATACGTGTCAAAGTCTGTAATTATTGTTCAAAAATAACACTCTCAAAATTCAGTGTCTTCACGTTTCACTAAATATCTCAACAATCTCACAAAGCAAATAAAAGTGTTAATATCTAAATTGAACTTGAATATTCAGACTTTCGTAAGAATCTATCATCAAATTTGTATCTATTACTGTTTTCTTATAATATACGTTCAAATTTTGAATCCTTCCATATTTTATATCTCACCATATAATCAACTCAATTCACTTAATATTAATTAAGTTAACATGTAAATATATAGAAGCAGCCTTCGAAAGAAAGAATGATTGATTAATTTTTTTTGTACATAGTGAATGAACCGCTATGAATCATATTTAGTCCGCACCCCAAACAGTTTCCTTTATTTATTACATATTTCATTTCCTCCGAACCTCAGCTAAATTCCGATGTAAACATATTACGAGTTTCCGGACGGAGCTTTCACCGATTACAATTTCCAAAACACGCTCCATGTCGTTACAATTTTTTTTCTTTTTAAAGGTAAAAAATCGTTCTTCGAATTGGCTTAATTCCATATAAATATATTAATTATAATTACACTTTTGATGATTACTAAAAACTTAATTGAAGTCGATCATCGATCAGAAAAGCTTTTATCTTAATAGATTGTAAAAGCATTGGCTAATTGTGTTATAACCACGAACTGCAACTTTTGGGGATGAAACTTTTAAATACGATTAAATGAGAAAAACTTTAATGGAAAATGCATAAAATATAGTGTTAGTAATTATATTAATCAACTTTATTTATAAGATTTCGGTTGAGAGAATTGCAGGAAATTCGGGTGTATTTGTTAGGAAGTTTAGCTGCAAACATAACAACGACCTCAAGGCTTATTACCCACATGTCTCGAGCAAGTTTACAAGATTCTGTTTTACTACTAGACTACGATTCTATTTGTGTGGACTTGATAATAGCTCAAATTCTCAAATAATTTCGTAAAACAGAAATCAACAACATTGATCGGTTGTTAAATTTGCGAATTGCGATCATCAATGAAAGTACTATGATGTAATCATCAATTGAAATCCTTGTGCCTTTCTGCCACAGTGAATATGTAATGTTGGAACGTGTGGAAATTGCACCGAATCGTGTTATGCGAGGAGGATAAAACGGACTGGACTGGAAACGCATCCAGTTTTCGACACTTCTTACGAAAATGCCGGGCAATTGCAAATGCCATTAGGGGGCTGCATCAAATGCGTACCACTAGCGTCATCATAAAATTGCGCTTTGTGGGTAGGTGACCTGAATTATGGAACGGCGCCCTTTGGCACGTCCGAATGATGAACCGTCATCACCATTAACGCCCTGCGATAATTGCTTTACATTTACAAGTATAATCATCATCAAAAATCGTGTACACTAACCATAGATGCACTCATAATTAAGTAATTGAGCATAAAAACAAGTCTATATAAATAACAAATGTTTTGTTTCGTTCACTAAATTCATATGGGTTCACTGAAACAAAATTAATTTGAATATGCAACCACAAGTACAATTCCCTAACAAACAAACAAACAAAAATATACGCTGTAAATAAAATATGTTTTACCCAAAAATAAAAAATAAAACACGTTTGAATTTGTATATGAAACGAACCGACCGACATTTCCCTTTTGTATTTACCAATAAATAAATGATTTGCGTTCGTTTTTAGATAAATGAAAATTAATAAACATTCGTAACGTAGTGTAAACGTTTCGTAAATGAAATATGATTCCCGCCCTCCTGTTTACACACTGATTAATATTGTGTGCAGTCCGTCCGAAACGTTAATTAATAAAAACAATATTTATATATATATGGATTTCTATGAAAGATATTCATAATTAAAAATTAATAAATAATATCAGTCAGGTGTACCAACTATTATACTTGTCATAGATTTACAGTTTGACAGTTTATTTTGTTTAATGATTTTGCATGAAGGTATAAAACTTGTCCGATAGATGTCGTCAGAAATATCAGTCAGATGTACCAACTATTATACTTATCATAGATTTACAGTTGACAGTTTATTTTGTTTAATGACAAGCGTATCGCATTTAAGCTAAGGTGACAATTTTCTATTTGATTTTACATGAAGGTATAAAACTATTCGAAAGATGTCAGAAATATCAGTCAAGTGTACCAACTATTATACTTGTCATAGATTTTGTTGACAGTTTAAACTGATATTAGTATTTAAGCCGAGATGACAATTTCCTTTTCTTTCAACAAATTTTCTATTTGATTTTGTTAGAAAGTATAAAACTGTCCGAAAGATGTCGTCAGAAATTGTTTATGGCGCAAGATTGGTTGCGGCTATTCTAGACATTGAAGAAATACATGTATAGAAAAAGACAAACAATATAACATATGGTCGGATTGAGAATTGAAGAAGGAAGAGATCGCAATCAGAAATTAAATCAAGCGTGACAGAGTGGGAACGGATAAACTCCAGAGGCTTTAATCCCCTTGGCCCTCGGATCTCTTTTGTTGTAGCAAGATGAAGATGACTTTCTTCTTCGACCCCCCAAAAAAAAACTCATTCGAAATACAGTACACACACATATATATAGATATATAATGTAGTATAGAAATTAATTTCCGACCCTCTCGTAATAATACAACCAAACACACACACAGATGTATCGCAAGTTGTATATGCTCGAATCTCCACAGCATCCTCCTTATTTATTGCATCACACCGAATCCAATATTGTATACACAACAAAAAAAGCAAAACAATGGATTTTAGGTGAAATTTATTATACGTGCCGGGAGGAAACTAATTTGCTTAGAGTTTGGTCCCTTCCGGTTGAGCCCCCCAAATAGGAAGTTGAGAGAGAGAAAAAAAAAGAAGATGATGGTAGAGGCGAAAAAGGTCCACCTATTTAATCTCATTAAGCTTTATCGTGTTGTGAGTAAATTAGAGCGCCGTGCGGGTATGTAGGATGTTACGTTAAATGAGGACAAAATGCGCACCCGCTTTTTACACGACGGAACGTTGCGATAAATTAAAAAAAAAACAGAAGGGGCTCGTGTATGCTCGTGAAAGAAGCAGACAAAGTTCACACTTTTACAAAAGCGGACGGTTGTTCTCATGCAAATTGAATGATAAAAGCAAAAAAAAAAGATGTTCTTGCGTTAATGAAGTAAAGAACTTTCTTATTATATTTACGATGATCGCAAGTTAATTATGAATAAATTCTCGAGACAGGATTCGATGAATTGAATTTACTACTACTACTGATTGATTGTTAAGTTCTCTTCGTTTCGCGGATATTTCCCACCAAGTCAATTTGCAAATTGATAGGGAGAGATGCAGTTGGTGGCGCAGCGAAACGCGACCGGAATAAATCAATTCGTACCATATATATATATATAATCGCCGCTTAATATCGGAGCGACGGGACAAGACTATTTTCTTATTCAGGATTTTCGCCCTATTTCGATTCCAGGACTTAATCTGATCCCGTCTCGCTGTGCAGATTTATTTGCAGAATAATTGAGGACACGCGCTGGTGGTAGGAGGCTCAATTTGAATTCACATCAAATCCCGCCGCCGTCGTCTGCGGAAAAGATAAGTGGTACATCTGGTGGAGGCGCCGGAGTATTCAAAAAAGAGAGATACCGAAGACAAGAACGAAAATATTAATTATGTTTTTCTCTCTCCCCGGAAACGAATGCATTTATAAATCAAACTTTAAATATTTCCACATTTCTTGTTAACTAAGTATATTAACAAATAGTTATGAAATCATCTTGTGAAACTGAGACACGAACTGTAATCTCACCGTCCTTAAAACAAATTAATTTTTACCAAAAATCTCTAAATTACAGTTTATATTATTTAATCGTATCGCATTAAAGCTAAAGATTTTGCACGAAGGTATAAAACTGTCCGATAGATGTCGTTAGACATATCAGTCAGATGTACCAACTATTACACTTGTCATAGATTTTGTTGACAGTTTAAACTGTGCTTATTGGATTTATGCATTATTTAATGATAAGCGTATCGTATTTAAGTCGAGATGACAATTTTATTTTCCTTCAACAAATTTTCTATTTAAAATGTATAAAACTATCCAATATATGTCGTTAGAAATATGAGTAAGGTATACTAATTATTATACTTGTTATAGATTTACAGTTGACAGATTATTTTGTTTAATGATTTTGCATGAAGGTATAAAACTTTCCGATAGATGTCGTCAGAAATATCAGTCAGGTGTACTAATTATTATACTTGTCATAGATTTACAGTTTGACAGTTTAAACTGTTCTTATTGGATTGATGCATTATTTAATGATAAGCGTATCGTATTTAAGCCGAGATGACAATTTTATTTTCCTTCAACAAATTTTCTATTTAAAGTGTATAAAACTATCCAATATATGTCGTTAGAAATATCAGTCAGATGTAGCAACTATTATACTTGTCATAGATTTACAGTTTGACAGTTTATTTTGTTTAATGACAATTGTATCGCATTTAAGCTAAGGTGACAATTTTCTGTTTGATTTTGCACGAAGGTATAAAACTGTCCGATAGATGTCGTCAGAAATATCAGTCAAGTGTACCAACTATTATACTTATCATAGATTTTGAATAAATTAATTTTTACCAAAAATCTCTAAATTACAAAATCCCAGCTAAACGACCAACAAAAAAAAACAGAGTGAAAAAATTAACCCCGTGGAAATGAAAGCACGTATTTCTTCTATAATCCCCTCCGCATTTCATTCTTGTTTCGAAACTTTTCTTGAATCTAATCAGATGAAAACAAAATGAGTAATGAAGGGAAAAATTTGCGTAAATGATATTTAATTTCCTTCTTTTTTTATAAATTAATTATTAATATACTTTAATGAAACTTTATTTGCCTCAAGAAATAAAAGTAGACAAGTTTATACTACCACCAGAAGTTGCAATAAAACCTTATAGTTGTTGTTGTTGCTTTTTTTTTATGAAGAGATAAAAGAGAGCTAAGTTATATATGTTGGATGTAGTATGTAGGTTGGAATATAAAAGCACGGCTTTTAACTATAACCACGGCTGAGGCGGACGGATTTCAATGACGCCGAGTGCCGAATCTCTCTCTCCAACTCTTATGATGCCGAGTGCATTAAGAAATGTAAATTCTCTTCTTTTTTGTTTGCTTTTTTTTAAACCTCTCGAAGGCTTTTCGGAAACCGCCGTTTTAAGACCAAAACGCACGAGCGAAACTTCATTTCTGACGAAAGCCGCAAATTTCCTACCGACTTGCATACAAAGAGATTACGGGCTCTCTCTCTTTCTCTGTTTAATATCTTAACAATACCGCAAAGAACACCGCGCCCGGATTCTCCACACTTTTAGATAACTTCCG
This sequence comes from Nicrophorus vespilloides, assembly GCF_001412225.1. NCBI lineage: Eukaryota > Metazoa > Arthropoda > Insecta > Coleoptera > Silphidae > Nicrophorus > Nicrophorus vespilloides. The sequence goes on from NW_017096598.1 coordinate 34,193, forward strand.
AAAATTGCGGAAATGCCGCGGATAAAGTTTTTCGTTCTTAAATGCTTCTGCTTGTTGTATTGTTTCAACGGATTTACTTTGCATATATATTCAAAAAAAAAATCAGATTCCTGAAATATTACAGATTTTAACACAAAACTAAAACATTGTAAGTTTCTCTACCTAAAATTTATGTTCGCTTATCAAATGACAGCTGTCATCTTGTATCAAAGCGAGATATTGCAAGATAGTACAACCTCAAATAAATATGTCAATTCGCAAACTGACAGCTGTCATATTGTATCAATGCGAGATATTGCAATAGTGCAACCTCAAATAAATATGTAAATTCGCAAAATGACAGCTGTCAAAGCGAGGTGTAACACTGTTTGCAATTGGGTTGCTCAGCAACTACAAACAAATACGTTGGGTGGCGAAATGACATCTGCCACCTTGTAAAATGTTCTTATTGGTTTTCAACTAAGTAAATTTATTTCCGTTTTCTTAACGTTGTATCAATTTAATTGAAGAATGTTTGAGTTTGTAACGCGTTCGATCGTGAGTGCTGATATATATATATGAAATGGTGCCCTTTCATTAAGTAAGGTCCTCGGGGACCGAAACGGCAGACGAACTTAATTATATGCTATCTCTCTGCTTTAAAAATAATGAAACGCATGTCGACAAATACAGAAGGACTAATGATCATAAATTATTTTAAGTGATCTCGTAAATCATCAGAAATTGCACGTTTGTGGCGAATTTAGTAAAAACGCAGAACAAACAAAAAAAGGGTATAGGTCAAGATAAAACCATTGTAAATGAAATAAATGTTGTCTGCAAGAAGCTTTTTAATAACGTGCTGTAACTATTATATAAATGGAATTTTTTACATTTACATTTTAAAAATTCATAACTTTAATTTTCAAGCATATTTATAATGATTTAAAACAATTAATACATTTCCTACAATTAGCGCAGGAAATAGGAAAATCCTTATTTCTTTTCATGTATTAATTACATTTTCGCCCCTCTCAATAAATAAACGTCTATTCGATGTTCCGTGCAGATTTAGTTTCGTTTGGAAAACAATAATAATTCCTCACGTGTCTCGCGATTAATGTATTCCGATCAGGTCCAACGGTATTTGATACAGAATTAACTCCAACACAACAAAATGTATGATGTAAACCGGAACGAGGCTCGGAATACAAATGGACCGAGGATGCTGGTCGAAGGAAATCAAAGATCATACAACAACAAAAAATAAGCAATGAAATTTATTTGTATTGTTTGTTACGTTTTGCGAATGATTTATTGCGTTGCATTTTCAATGCGTCAAGAGATGACAGCTGTCAACTTGTGTGTCAAAGTGAAATATTGCAATTACTTTTATAAAGATTCTATTTTAATTGCATCACTCAATACAAGTGAACATTATGATGAAGGTCTTCTCGGATATTAAAATACGTACTGTGTGTCTACGTCTTCGATAAGTCTTTATAAGTATGTAGGCTAGAGACGTCAGATGTGATGTAATATATTTATATACCTGTGCTTGAGAAGGTCTGCTGTTGCGGAAAATTGAATTTCAATTCATATTTTTTACCTTTACACAGGTCTTTTCATCCGTTTGCGTCTACATTGTTAAATATTAAAGCACATACATATCGTATAGAATCGAGGGTCGAGAGAGGGAGGGATCGCAACGACGTAAGCATCATTATGCCTTCAATAACAATTTTTTTTTCCATGTTGGCAATATGTGTTTGCATATATCGATCTAAGGATACGTAGCAATTTTGTTTTTCATTCGATGTTACAAAAAAAAAATGTATATTACAATTAAGAAAGCCAAATGTTTCAGTAGGAATCTTTTGAACTTTAAGTTGTTGATCAGCAAATTAATTTGTATAAGTATGCGGGGGAAAATAGTAAAAGTCAAACTAATTATAAGCGATCTACATGAAACCTAAACACATATTTACCGATAAATAAGATTTCCCTACGCAAAGGCCCTAAAGGTTTATTAGTATGCAAAGATTAGAGTTTATGTTTGTAAAAGGGGAACACGAAACATTTTCTGTAACTTTATACTATTTTATTTTTTTGTTGTTGTCAAAGCTTTCTGCGTTTCTCACGTTTTTTTCCCTTTGGGGCACTTGCAGCACGCGAGTGAAAAATTCCCGACGGAAAATTTTTGCGAATAAACTTTCCGCTCGTAAATCAAAATATTTATGCGTCAAGTATTAAATATTTCGCGGATTCTGGTCGTCGCAGAAAGCAGAAATGTGTACGTTCCAACCCGCGAATAACACGATAAATCCATCTGAGGTTGAAAATGTCTTTGGTGGAAATCGGAGATCACATCCTGGCCGATATCCAAATGGCCTTAATGGAAAAATATACATTTTCGCTGAAAAAAAAAACTAAATAAAAATGAAATTCTATTCACGAAATATGGAATTTGATTAAAGCACGTTTCTAGAGTATAAATATAAATAATCACGTCAGCCAGAGGTGTATTGTAATAACAGCTGTATTCGAATTGCAAATTACGTGAAGCCATGTCATATTGAAATTACGATTGAGCAGGCTGTGTTATTACTTCATTTGTTTCCACCATTCGTCCGGGTCAAATTCGTTCGTTACATTCATCATTTCGGACATTCACTTCGTGATTACTTAATAAATGCGATTACATTAGTCCCTTATTCTTTGCAAAACAATTATTTAACAGCAGCCTCGACGATAAAGGTATTAATGTGTTTCATATAACAACAATAAATTTATAAGAATTTCAATATGGGAATCAAATAAAATTCGTGATTTTTTTTTCAAAGAAATTAGAAAAAAATTAATATTTTTGTACACTTCTCATTCTCTATTGTTTTAACTTTAATATTATTATTAAATAATGTCTTAATTATTGTTAATTTCAGAGATATTTCTAAAAGTGTTAAGACATGAATCAAAATATATTATTTCATAGTTTTTTTCCAAATAAAGTACAGAATTGCAATTTCTTATTACTCTAGTATCTAGTATCTAGTGTTCGAAACTCCCTTATGAGGATTCTTTAAACCCTGAAACGAGCTGTGATTCATTATTTCATTATTTTTTATTACGTACTTTGAAATCAAAAGTGAAATACGTTATTTTAATCGTAAGGTTGCAGAGTTAGAAGAGTTGGGTTCACCGACTGACCCGAGCTCTAATAATATTATGAATAATCCTGGTCAGGTTTATGTCTGTTTTCTTTTTTTGCTTTATTTTTCATTTCCCGAAAGGACGTAAAGTGTCTTTCTGGGAAATGAGACGAGGTCGGAATATGCATGGCTCGGAGGGACGTCGGAAAACGAAATAAAAATAAATATGCAAATGTGTGTGTAGAGAAGTGTGCGGGGGATCGGGGGTCGGTTAGGAAAATGCATGGCCTGGGTCGTTTCTCGTTTCGTTTTAATTCCGTTAAAGACCAGACAGAGATGGAAGAAGCGATGGTAGTGGTAGTGGCGGCGGCCAGGGCGACAGAGTAAAATATGTAAGTAATTTGTTTTAATGAAATACTAAATTAAATGAGACGGGAACATCGCGTTGGCGGCCGCGTCTGATTCGACTGAAGGAATTAATATTATGTAAATGTTAGTAGGCTGTAGGCTTCTGCCGCCGCCCCCGCCAACCCTACACACACAGCAGAATCGACTAGTGTTTATTTATTTTTGCGTCCTATTATTTTGTCGATGTTTACGTGTTGCGGTCGTTCCATCATCTTCATTAATTCCAACAGCTGCGTCGCGTTGCGCGCGTTCTTTCCAACAGTCCGAAACTGCCTCATCTCTCTCCTGCCTCCGCCTGCTGCCATCGTCCGCAATGACCGGAACAATCGCATCGAAAAGTGGACAGATTTAATTAGCGCGCAGCTTAGTAGTCGTTCCTCCGTGATAAATGTTATATAATCTAGGCGTGCAAAGGAACGAAGCGAAAAATAAAAGAAAAAACGAAGGGGGATGAGATGCGAGATGCGACGGGTCTGTGTTAAGCTTTTAATTGTCAATTGTCGTTTGCAGCGAGAAACGGAACCGGGGCCATTTCATTTACTCCACCTAATCTACTTTATATATATATATATATATCTCCAATTACTCGGACGAGATTTATTGCAGGATAATCGCGTTGCACATGGATTCACTATGTTACATCACTTAAAAATCTATGGGCTGTTGTTTCTCAGAAATGTTACCTTTTCTTCTTTTCTTCTTTCAAATGTTCTAAAACAAAATCGATAAATTACTCGCCCACTTCAATTTGGATTTGTCAAATGTCAAAAATGTCTAAAACAAAATTAATAAATTCCTCAGCCCCCTAACTGACACAAAATTCAATTCTAATAATATTACTAATAATCTTTATTAGTCACATTTGTAACTAAAGGGCTATCGACCTTATTACTAATAAAATATTCTGTGTTTATATTTAATTTATATATATTATTTATATCAATAATGAATAATAAATACAAAAACAACAACTTGTTTTATTGTGAAATATATATTGCATATATTAATTAAAATCGACGAACCGTACGAAATATTATTTTTTAATTAAACATAAATCATTTTTTCATTATAACCATACGAATCCGTAAATAATAATGATAATTAATGATTACATTTTCAGATCAACATTTTTATACATTTCTTTTTCATTATAATTGTAATATTTCATAATAAAATACAGCGTAAAATACCGAATGGGCGCGCGCCCAACGCCTCTTATATTGAAGGGTCTCCAAATCAGGTTGCGCCTAGATTACGCAACTTTCTATGAAACAAATAGACGATTTTTTCAGTATTTCGTAACCCCTTAAGATAATTACATCACCAATCACTCGTATGAAATCTGAATATCTCACCTTTCCAACGCGCCTACTTACATCTTCGTGCTGTCATCGCCTGCTATGAGCCTCTAAGGCCTAGAAACAAAAGGCCTCCAAATCGGCAAAAAAACGTTAATATTTTCTTAGTAGGGACAACATGGGGCCTCAAAAATTCATAATTCACTACTGTTGAAATAAAAAAAAAAGCACGTACATTAAATGTATTAAATGAAACAAATCTATTAATTATTTGTTGAAAACTATTTCTCATCGATTCTAACAATTATATATGAAATTGTACCTCCTGATCGGAGGTAAATTTAATTAAAAAAAAATATTTACAGCTTTTTAATACGGATGGAATTTATAATTATTATTGATCTCTCAATGTATTAATTAAACTTTGTACACAACATTATTTGCAATGCAATAAAAAAAATACATTTCAATTGCAATAAAACAAATATTTCTATTGCATTTTTTTTGTACTAGTTTTTTTTGGCTCTTCGAGGCTGAAAGATTTTGATGTGTTTGAAAGTAGGCCATAACCGGAAACCGACAACCTCTTACCGCCGTATCCGCCAAAAACAACGGAAGAAATCTTGGCTCGAATGATGAATGTCTGCCTCCAACTTCTCACAGAACTTACATAAAAATAATAACACTGCCTGCCTCTTCATACGGAACTGAAATGTACAAAAAAAAAAAAAGAAAATATAATCT
>NW_017096598.1:39776-59134 GCF_001412225.1 Nicrophorus vespilloides
TGCGACCGGGCGGAAATTGAATTTGAAAAAAAAAATGGAATTAGTCAATTAGTTCTGTTTGCTTACATTTTTTTCGATTTCGTCCAAAGTTGCTCCGCGAATCAAATATATATGTAACAAGTTAATGGACTTTTCTTGGAGTTAAAATTTCTATCTTCATTGGTAATTGATTACAATTAATGTATGATTTTCGTTCTCTTGATTTTACATTGAAATTCATTTAAAAAAATGTCTATTCAACCAACATTTGCACATTGTTAAAGTATTCTACTAACTGGTGTACGGTTACATAAACTTCTAAGGGCGCAGCGAACTTTTGAGTAAGAGGCTCGGAGTTCGCACTGAAAGTTGACAAAGAAAAGTGCATAAGAAAAAAAAGTTTAAATGTTAATTAATTTGGTCTTAATTAACGTGCATAATAACAACGTACACTTTTTCATCATATTTTTTCTTATGGTTTTGATTAACAATTTGTTGTTCATGGAATGTGCATGTAACAGGATAGAATTGATTGAAATGTTGTTACAAGTTACAAAAAAGTCACTTAATCATACATCGATAAACATAATTTTGTATCCGTTTTTTTTCTGTTCATACTAACAAAGTTTCGCATTTTCCATGATATATGATTTCGTTTGAATAGGTTTGCGGATGATGAGAGAATCGAGAGGTATTGAAATCCGCGACTCGAAATAATGCAATCAAAATAAAATCGAGACTCGGAATAAAAACCAGATACGTTCGGTTATTTGGAGAGATGCGCGGAGCCAATAATATCAATAAATTTTGCGATGTCTCGCATAAATGGATGGATGGGTGAAAATGTGGAGCAAAATATTAAGCGTAAATAAAACTTGTGTAATACGAGATAAGCATAAATAAATATTTATATAGATTTCGGAAATAGTCATTTAGCAATGACAGCCGCACATCGCACTCCTCTCAACGCAACAATAAATCAAGTCGCTTCCCTTCTTCTTCTTCTTCAGCTGCGGGGATTGCGGCGGCACGCATAAACCGAAAGAAAAATCTCGCCGCGCTTTAACGATACTTTAATGCCGCGTTTATTTTCCCTCCCTCAACTTCGCAAAGTTCATATACATTCCTTTCTTGCATCTAGTTTTCGTTCGTTCATTCATTCTTGTTTGTTTGTTTTGTTTTTATTTGTTTCTTCTTTTGTTTTGGGAACTACGGTCTCGCGCAGCACACTTTTCGCAGCGAAATATTTTCCATTATCCTAAGACCATTTATTTAAAGAGCACGAAGAAAAATGAACCGGCCAAAGAAGGGATTGAAACAAAGAGGGCGTAGAAAACCCGCAATTGTTTTTTCTTCTGTTCCTTGATCGCTTTCCCACGATTTGTCTCTAACACTATTACAATTCCATCAAATAATTAATTTATTTATAAAACAAATGCACATTTTTATTTCTACTCGTTTTTTTTAATTTTTTTGCCTTTTCTTGTAACAGTAAAAATATTACTTTGATTGAAATATACTTAATATTATTGTACAAATTCTGTTAAATTGTAAACATTTTTTTGTTTTAATCGTGTCAACTCTAGATCAAGTTTATAAGATTAAATATGTAATTTCACTTGTGTTTGTTTCAAACAAAATGTGAAAGATTTTTGTTTGAAACTTTGTTAATGACATGAATAATCGTTGTAATTTGAACTTTGCAAAGATATTTGGAATCACAGATGCAGTGCGGTCGCACTCATAAAACAAAAGACCCGTTTGGTATCGATATATTATGGTTACGTCCGTAGTCTCGAACTTTACGTATAGATTATTTGGATGTGAACTAAAATATACTTGGAATTTCGAAAACAATTATCAATCATTAACGATTCCATTTTAAGTTTTAATAATAATTAGTCAAATTTCATAAACTTTTTGATTATTTTTACTTCTTTGTGCATGAAGATAATCGACGACGTTTGAAACGTTGCTCTTCTCATGAATTTAAATAAAAATTCGAAATAATTTCCTTTTCCACCAAAAGTTATTTCTATTTCAAGAGCACTGCAGCACTGCACGATGGAGCTTCTTCTCCTTTTTATTATTCGTCTCGTTCTGTTTCATTCAATGGAAACAAACGTCGTTTTACGGCTGGCCAATTGGCCTCCTCCGGTTTTCCACTCACGTCTCACCACACTCAATATATCTATATATATATATACGTTTCTATCAACGTACACTTTGTTATATTTTTTTGTTTTTTTTTTGTTGTTTCTGTTTACCCCGTGGCCTTCTTTAACTTTTCTTCGACTCCTTTCGCACAACCTGTCCGCATTTGATTCGATTTTCCACCCCGAAAAACTACTGCTACTCATTCTGTATCCTTGTCAAAAGTGAAGACAAAAAAAAACAGGAAAATTTTATTACTTTTGTTTCTCTTTCGATTGAACGAAACTGATAATTATTTCAATAAATAATCATTTCTCTTCAATTTTTTGTTTAAATCTGTGTTATGTAAGCATTTTTTCGTGTTTTGTTACGTTCGAATCGATCTGAATTCGGGGCCAATTTAAAACTGGAGTCTTCATATCGACTGCAATACAATTTATTGCCCAATTTTCTATATGGGATTGAACTGGATAGAGTCACGTTCCGAAACGTAAATAAGGTTTCCGGATAAATGTATTATATTATAAAATGTAATAAATAATTATTATATCGAAGTCGTTGAATCATTCTAGAAATGATTTATTTCCTTGTTATTTCAGGATTATATTTAGATGAAAATATTATTAATAATTGTTTGTCTCGGGCTTTCAGCTCGATCCGGACATGTACATTCATATAAATATATATTTTTAGATAACCAAATTGGCAATTTGAAAATGCACTTATTTATGCAACCCAAGAAGCACGATAAATAGATCGTATTTGTCGTGGAATATTCAAAGAGTTGCAAAACCGACGAATATTTTATACAACTAAAAATATACTCTACCGAACTGATCTAACTATACAAACATATATACAAAAAAGAAATGCGAATGCTCACTGTAAAGTGACATGTATAGAATCGAGCTAGTGTAACTAACAGATGGCGCGATAATTTGTTTTTTGGATATTCTTCCAATCAAACACCTGTGTAAAGTAACAAAAGACACTCTAATTGTATTTATCTTAAACATGCCAACTTTGTAGAATCAACTTACTATATAACAAAGTTAGATGAACACTGAAGCATAAGACTCTTTATTTAATGTAATTTAAAACTTGTGAATCTACTTTAACGCTTGGTAAACAAATATTTACAATTTATTTTGTCTATCAAACTTAGGAAGTTATATCGATTTATTATGAAATTATAGAGTTTTTTTCTTTACTTTACGACTTTTACAACGTAACATCAAACAAATTCTATAGACAAAATAAAAAAAATGCAAATGCTAGTGTAATATTCGGAAAAATAACAGATGGCGCGATAATTTTTTTTTTTGGATATTCTTCCAACCAAACACGTGTGTTATGTAACAAAAGCCATTCTAATTGTATTCATCTTAAACCTGCCAACTTTGTAGAAACAACTTACTTTGAGATCCTATATATATCGATTATATCGATTTATTATAGATACAAATTCTATAGTCAAAACAAAAAACAATTGCGAATTTATTTTTGGTAAATTAAAAAAAAAAATGCATAGTGAATGGAACAAAACATTTGAACAATTGAATGTTGTTTCCAATAAACATGTTATTTTAGGTTATGAACAAATGCAACTGTCATCGAAATGAATCAATATATCCAGATTTTGTTTTATTTTGTAATTGCCTCAAAAATCGCGTCAATGTAGTAATAATTATAGAAGACACAATTACCAATAAGTAATTCTTATTTTCTAATATTTAAGAGAAGTTATTTCGTTTGCTTTACGTAGAAATATAAAAAAAATAAGTTTTGAAACTAATGCAATATGTTGGGATTATGTGGGCTTTTATCTTTTTTATGTGTTCGTCGTCTCTAAGCTAATTTACATTGGGATCACCTCGACTGGTGATGGATGGCGCACGATCAGGAAGGACGCGGGCGGGCGGGGCGTTAAAAGGATGTCACGTAGCGGTGGAAGTATTGGAAATCCTCGAGAAAATTAAGTGGGCTGCGACTAATTTTCATTTTTCCTACTGGCGGCCGCACGGCTTTGGCGACGACGACGTAAAAAACAAATTAAAAAGAGAAGAATCAAGTTGGCTGTGTGGGGGGTGAACACATTCCTAAGAAAAACTTTATCTCACGTTGATGAACTTATGAATAATTTATACATTTCTCTTGCGTCTACTTCCGTTGCGTTTTCTTTTTTCTTCTATTTCTTACTCTTTCCATTATAAATTCGGAAAGGATCCTTTTTCTTTTTGCTCAATAAAATTTTTGCATAGTAATGAAGTCGAGGATTACGAGTTTTAATGAATCCCACCCCGTCTCGTCTCGTCTCGTCTGGACAAAGTCTTTCTGGCATGCCACGAATACAAGCAAATCTCACGTGCATCGAGTGTGCAAGGCTACCAACAGCGGAAAGTTTCAATTGATATGATTGGTCGTTGAACATGCACGAAGGGTTGCAGCAATTAAATCGCAATCGTTGTCTCCACCCGCAGCCAAGTGCGATCATTAATCATTTCGATGTCGGTATAAAAATGTGAAACAAATTTTGATTAACAATCTCATTACTTAAATGAAGTTCTCGCTGAAATCTGGCAGATATAAACTACACACACACAGAGAGATAGAGAAAGAAAGAGACAAACAGAACTGTAAAGCCCGGCGCATCCACCCTATCATCATCATCACGATGGACATTTTCAGACTGGCGTTCGTACGTTAATTAACGCAAATTGCGGCTCAATTTGCGAAATCGCGTTACTCGTTTGCCGCATAAAAATTCAAATTGCAACAGAGTCCACTGAATAAAATCAAGGGAGAGTTTAAAGCTAATAGAAAGAAAAAAAAAAACTATGTAGTACGAATTAAATGGACGAAAGTTTCTGTCCTCTCCATAAAACTCTCGCACATTTACTGTTATTTGCGCACTGTTTCGCTACAGACACCGACAGTATTTATGAATTTATTTTTTTAATGACCATGCAATCTTTTCTATTTCCAAACATATAGAGAAAACTAAAATTTCTATAATATCAAAAAAAAAAATCATATTTCTAAAATCATTTTGAATAGAAATTTTTCAAATATTCCTCGTACAATTACAATTTCGTTGCATTTCTTTTGTTCTCTATACAGAAACAAAAAATATCTTTTGCGTATTATGTTTCAATTGTTCAAAGACTTATTGTTTTTGTTATAATGATCCTTTCACATGTTCATTTTTTGTTTCTGTTTTCGCGTAATTCTTTCAGAACAATCTCGATTCGTTTCCGTACAAATTCTGCACCTCGTCGTACTTTTTTTTATCCGTTGCATGTTACTAATTACAGTTTTTTTTTTGTGTGTGAAAAAGCTTGAATCTTGAAACACAATTCCATTCATTAGATATACGAAAAATGTGCATTTTTCTAATTAGTTAAGTCTATGAAAAATCTTATTTTGAATGAGATTTTTTTTAAAGTAAATTTTACTTATTTATTTACTTATTTTAAGGCGATTATATGAAATGTTGCTAATTTAATTTGCGTTTAATCCTTGCATCCTAACGTAATACGTTTAAAACCTTATAACAACCTTAAGACGTACAAGTAAAACTTTTTGAAATTCTCAATGTTTCTTTTACAAATAAATCGAATAAACTATTATATTATTTGCAATACAAGTTATATATATATATATAGGATTACCGAAAATATGGAGCGGCTAATGCTATTATTAGTTTTTTTCTCTTTCTATTCTTGTTCGTTTAAGAGTTTTCCTTCGGAAAGTTTCGCTTCGGAAAATGTTATCACATTAAAAAAAAGTAGAAGAAAAGAATTGGAAGACAAAGGGCGGCTTCCAATTCCCCCTTTTGCGATGTCGAACTTTTGCGAGGCCAAAACCAGTTTACCCGCACTTTCGGTGGAGGCTGCCTGCAAAACCGAAACATCGCCGTGAATCTATCGATCTCCAGAGAGCAGCATTCGCGTTTGGGTGATTTCTCTTTCTTCGTTTTCTTTTGAGAGATAGAGAGAGAGAGAGAGAGAAAAACCTCGCCCACCTAGGAATAGTCTATGATCATGATGATGATGATGATGACTGCGACTGGAACTGGCTGAGGTCGCTTCTATCACTTGAATATTCCGAATCTACTTGCAATTTAGAGGATATATTTTTACTCGCAAACATTTATTTCTCCGAACGGGTTTCCGCCCAGTGCCAAAATAAGAGAAAACAAATATATATGTGGAGAGAGGGAATTACTCCATTCGATTTGGTTGAGGGAAAAAAATACTGCCGCATCTGCATTTTTCAGTGATTACAGCATCAAAAAGACCTGGCCAAAGCATGCTTCCTGTCCTCAAAGTAATGCGAGTTGGCTTTGCATTAATTTCAACGTTTTTTTTTAATGGAAAATCTTTTCACCTGCAATTTTTTATAAAAAATATAATATAATTATGTAAACAAACTTCACGTGACAATAATGCCAAAATGAATATTTAAATAACACAAAAAAAAACTATTATTAAGTGCCACCACAAACTTTATATTGGCAGCATTGGTTTTTTTTTTTGACATATCGTATTTCAAATATAATTAATTCTAAAGAACACTTTGATTATTATTCGAATTTGAATGTGTAACTCGAATTTGGTGTTGGAAAAGACAAATTGAATGACCAAGTCGCAGACGTACGTACATCCTGGGTTATCCAACTTGATTGAATGTGTGTATTAAATAGGAAAAGGAAGATGCGAAACGACACGCGGCTCAGATAGGATATATATAGGCCAATGCAATTTCACTTAATTTGACAAAGTGCTACCAACGAAAGAAACAGACACGCACACACACATGTGGCTCACCCTATCTCTCGAGATACTGAATTTCCTAAAACACAATTGAAACGCGCAGTTGGTAAGAAAAAAAAAGAAAATTTTTATATAGCGAGAAGTAGATAGATAGATTTGTGTAATTGGTTGCTTTTTTTCTTTGGGACGTTAAGCGGTTATGGATGAAGTTGTTTTTTTTTGTGTCTTATTAAAATGGTTCGCGTCGTTGAGCCTTTCTTGGTTTGGTAATTTCCCTTGCGGATTTGCAGAGGCGCGAGACTTGCAGCGTACATGTAAATTATTGCAAACAAGTCCGCATTTCGTGTCGATTTTTATTACTAACAGCATCGATGGATAGGACCACCAGGAGAGCGATGCGATGCGAATAGTTTTCAGCATTTGTGTGCGAGTGCAATATACTTACAAATGAAAGCTAGTCGCAGTTTTATTGCAGCAGACGGAAGTAGCGTATTTTCCTGAACGATACCTTTAATGGAATCTGTACGATGTACGTATTTTACCTTTATTCTTAGAACTCCTGAATACAACCGAAATATCCAATACAGGTATTTTACTATAAACATGTTATATAAATGTAATGCAAGTAAAAACAGTCTTTTTTGAATATATTTCATTCGTAGTTGCGCTTCGACCTTAATTGTGTATAACCCAAAATTGCTGATATTTTGACGCAAGGTGACAGCTGTCATTTCACAACCCTTCAGCCAGAATAAAACTAAAACTGTACTGGGAATCAGTACCTTTATTGTTAGAACTCCTGAATACAACCGAAATATCCAATACAAGTATTTTACTACAAAACATGTGATATAAATGTTATGCAAGTAAAAAACAGTCTTTCTTGAACATATTTGTTTGTAATTGTACAATTGCTTTCACCAGTTCCTCACTTTGACACAAGGTGTCGTTTCACGACTGAACATATTTCATTTGTAGTTGCGCTTCGACCTCAATTGTTTATAACCCAAAATTGTTGATATTTTGACGCAAGGTGACAGCTGTCATAAAACTAAAACATATACATATATATATTTTGCAAAGAGTAAAGCAATGTTAAAACTTATTACATTTTCCCCGACGATCTCACTATTTCGTATGCGTGATGATAATAACGTTGTGGACTAAGTTTTATTGCAGTTAGCGAACTCACTATAACTTCGTTAGAATAATAAAATCTTTGTTTTTATTATTATCATGAGAGTGAACAAAGTTCTCCCTGCATTTACCTTATAAATGAGAGTTCAAAACTGAAAATTAAAAAAAAAACAACAAATCTTTTAGAGATTTTTGTTTCATATTATAACATTTTTACTTATTCTATTTCAATTAATATTAATATAAAGTTTGTATTTTAACTATAACGGTTTAAAATTCTCTGAAAATGCAGATGAGAGTTTTTATCTTGAAGTGTTAAAGCAATTTGTATTGTTGATTGGGCCAATAACACTTGATGCACGTAGTCAAAGTGTGGATGGGATGTTCCACTAATGGCATTATCTTAAACTAGTTTATTTCAGGCGGCTACAGACACATCCACGTTGTCTATATATATCTATATAGATTTCCCATTTTCCATCCTCGACGTTCTACTATAATCTTGATAATTACTTAAAAGCATTCAAGAATGATTTTATCAAATCTTAAGAGTATTTAATGGAAATCAATTTATATTTCTTATAAATTACATCTTGATGAAAATACACCAATATAATGAAAAATAATTGTCTTCTTCTGTTGTACGCTGTTAATGTTAATTGCATTTCCCAGTTTCCAGTCGATGTTTGCTCGATTTGTCAAAACACTGGATGACTGGGTGCGTTCGAGAGGTGGTGTATTTCGGCGTTTATGTAAGCACACAGACGGACGTATTGACAAAGCCTTCAATGTGTGTATTGATAGTTGACCGCAAACATAATCCTCCCGCATTTGTAGATACACACACACACACAAACATCCATATATGTGTAAATACGTAACCGGATAATCAATAATCTATCTTCTGTTTGATTTAGAGGCCTGCAGATATCTGCAGATTATGGGCTACACTCCACCACTATCCACTCCTCTGCTAAACACTAATTTACTACATATTTAGCAATATTCAAATTGTAACCATAATCTGCTCATATTTATCAAATCCAAATAGAAATATATACAATAATTTCAATCTTCTTGATAAAGTCTATCAACTTTGCATACTCCATGTTGAAATTGACAGCTGAAAACAAAATTACTGACTAAAGCAAACTAAAAATGACATCTGTCAAATGTCAAAAGTAAATTTTTAACTGAGCATTTACTTTTAGTAAACTAATTAATTAGTAATGGGAATCTATTCGTGTGTTGCATTTGTGTTGATAAAGCCGGATAATCGACGTTTCGTAAAACCTCAGGATCCAAATGGATTTGGTCTCAATCAAATCGGGTTAAAACCCGGATCGACGAGAGAGAGATAGAGACGAACGGGATTGAAATGAACGAAATTCTTCTGCAGCACTTGAGATTAATTAAAATTAATTTATTTTCTGTTTTTTTGTTGTTGTTGCTGTTGTAAATGTTAGTAAATCATTGCACTTGATCTTCCGACTGCGTCTCCAATTCCAGTATACTTCTCGGTCCGTAAAACTCGTGCTTATGATTGTGCTCCGATTCGACTTTATGCGCGTAATGCTTGATCGGTTCACTGTAGTAGACCTCACCTGGATTCACCTGCGAAGACTGATACTGACCGCTGACCTTCTGAAACTTTCCCGAGCCGCCTTGATGACTCGGTTTATTCTCGTAATTGTAGTACATCATATCCTCGTTAGATGATGCCCTATTGTATCCGACGTTCTTCGATCCCGATGAATAATGACCTTTATCTTGACCATAATATTCGTTATCAAATTGCTGCTGATGCTGCGGTTTCATGTATTGCGTTTGCTTATATTTCTGCTGATTCGTTTGTGGTTTACCGGTCTTAACTTGTTGATACTGTTTCTCATCGGAATAATCGTCGGAGTAATCATCTGATTTATATTGAGAATTAGTTTTTTGGCTCTGGTAAGCGTAACCATCATTTCTCTGATTATTTCTCTGACTTTGCTGATAAGAATGGTCAGCATTGTTTGCAATTGGTTTTTCGCTCTGATACGTGAAGCCTTCATTTATGTGATTGTTTTTGTGACTTTGCTGATAAGATTGGTCAACGTTGTGTGGAATTGGTTTTTCGCTCTGGTAAGCGTAACCATCATTTCTTTGATTGTTTTTCTGACTTTGCTGATAAGAATAGTCGACATTGTTCGGATATGATTTTTCACTTTGGTAGCTGTAGCCATCATTCTTTTGATTATTTCTTTGACTTTGATAAGTATAGTCACCATTCGTTGGATTCTTCTTGTTGTGAGAGTGAGCGTTATTCGTTTTTTGATATTGATAGGAATAGTCGTCGTTTCCCGTCTTCGCGTTTTGACTTTGCTGCGAGTATCCTCCTACCTTTTGACTCTGGTAAACGTAACCGTCATTCGATGGATTCGTTTTATAACTTTCCTGATAATTGTGTTGCTTGTTGTTATGTTGTTTTTGAGTCTTGTAAGAAGAGAATTCTTCGTCCATTGGGTTTCCTTGAAATTGAGATCCCGACTCATAATCGAATTTCTGATAGACTTTCCCTTGACTGCTACCATCACCGTTATATTTCGAGCTGTCGTAGTAACTATTACCAGACGCATAGTATCCATCATCGTAGTCCATTTCCTTCTTATATCCGCCCTCGCGATCCTTGTGCGTCACAAAGAATCTAGTAGTAATATTCGGCAGGCCATGATCTTTCGATTCCATAAATTCTTCGGCTTCGATAAACGTTTGCGAATGCGTCAACTGAAACATTTATTGCTTGGATTCGGATTCGGATTTTAGCTAGAAAAGTCCACTTACTTGGAGCAGCGCAAAAACGGTTACGAAAATCAATTTGAACATCATCTTGGCCAGAGTGATGCAAGCGAGTCTTCACAATTCGCGCACCGCATCGATTTTATAGCTGCAGCCAAACAATGGACCCGTTATTGTTGTAAAAGTAACAGTAATTGCGTTCGACGTGTAGAACAAATCAACCGACAAATTGCACTGTTGTTACACAGAGCGCAAACGTAATAAAAAGACACACCAAACATTTACAGTCTGTTACTCTATGTATATTTAATTATAATTGCTTTACAAACTTTTAATTATTTTCATTAAAAATCGTCCACTTCAATTTTACCAATAGTAGGCGGATTAATACGTTCATTTGTTTGTACATATGATTACCGTACTCCAATTCGTATATATATATAGATCAAGTGAACTATTATTACATAATTAGCAACTGAAATACCAATTTTTGTTTTGTTCGCCCCTCGAAGATAAAGCAAAAATATTACGCGGGATTTATGCGAGTTTTACGCCCCATTTATCGCGTAATAAATTCCCCATAACATTTACAAGGATCTCGCCAAGCAGCAACCCTTGGTTGTTCCACGAAGAAGATGAACACGACTTTACTTTCTTCTTTTCTTAGTACAAGTCGAACCATACACATTCCATAACTACGCGCACGCTGTCTACCTGCTTCTCTTTTTCCCATTTTTGCGACCGACACGTTCCACAAGTAAATGGACTTTTTACGGCTCATCCATTAAGTGGATGCGATAACGAAACTAATAACCGGAGAGTCAAAGTTTGCTTCCACTTTATGCCGGATCTCTGTTAAATTTCACACGAGCAAAAGTTTGTTCTTTACAATTCAATTAAATGAATGAGTGTGTGTTTCAATTTTGATCGTGTATTGCATGAAAACTGTAACAAGTGCAAATCTGAATATTCTTGTTTAATTTAAGTATTCGAACGTTTCAAATTTAACGCTTTTTGTGTGAATTTGGGAGTAAGCTTAGTCCAGTTTCACGATAATTTGACGATACGAAGGTACAAACACCTCAACCGCAATTATCACCAAAGAATTTCCAAGTCTAAAGGCGAGCGAAGATAACAACGTTATCTACGTTTCTCTTATCCCACGCGCACATGCAAAACCCTTATTTTTTTCCCTACTATCATCAACAAGAGGCAGAGAGAAAACCTTATCTACAAAAGATACGATTCAATTTGGGGTTGCAACCGCTTCTGTGTGTGTAAGCAATAAAATATGTGAGGTCTTCGCCACGATGAGAAATGTTTGTGCATCGTAAAAAAAAGAAGCATCATTGCTGCTGGTTTTTACGGGAGGGTTTACACTTAACAGTTTCGACCTCTTTGCGACCGTTCTCATTCGTTCCCAAAGAAAATCAAAGCCTTCCTAACAAAAAAAAGAGAAAAAGAGAAACTCGCACCCTTCCTGTAGATTGCTGCGATCCCTGCGAAACTCCCTTAAATTGCCGCAACCGCTAAGACGCACCCCCGCAAGGCACCCAATGACTCGAAAGTGACTACATTAAAATAATTTAAATTTGCATTGCAGATTCCAAACACAAAGCACTAATTGATATTGCATTCCTACAGACTCTCCTCCTCTTCTATTCTCATTCCTTCCTTCAATCCTCATCATCATTATTATTATTATAATTATTATCGTCATTATTTCAAGAATTCCGTAATTGGACCGCAACTCGTCAGTCGTACAAGTTTCTTTGTACATTTCCACCCTCTCATACATATTCATCGTCTAAATACACGTTTAAACATAAATATTCCATATAAAAAAAAAACACATTTTAACCAAAAATATACTCAGAAATGTTTATTTCAATAAATACATTTTATATTCTAAAATTTGGTTATATTTACTATTTTTGCGTTGGCACTAAGATTGATGCTTTCGTATAATAGTGTTTTTTTTTTAAATTATTAATTTAATTTGGCAGCATTGTCACGTGAAGTTTTCTTTTTGTAGTAATATACAATTAAGTAAATTTCCTAAGCCTTCTTATAATTAGTTAACGTCAATCGACGTCCCTCGATTTGTACGTAAAGAATCAGAAAACAGCGATCAAATAAAATCTGTTTAAACTAGGTTTTCTTCCGTATTCCCGAGACATTCAAGAGTTTCTCTCTGCCACGAAAAGGGAGGACGAATATAGAAGAAGAAAAGAAAAGAAAAAAGAGACGACAACGGAGGGAGCGCGCTCCTTCTTACTTTAAGGACATATGTGTATGAATGTGTGTGTGTGTGTGTGTGTACACACGCGATCCGAAGGAAAATGGAATGAAAAGCCCGACGTGAATTCGTTATGCGCTATTCAATGTTTGTCTTCTAACTTCTTTAAAACGTAAATCCCATGAAAACGTAATGAAAGTCAAGTGGAAACTTTTCGACTACATCTCTTTCAATATATACACTAGTAGTGGCGAAGATGTTGGGAATTTTATTTGAATACATAAAAAAAAAGAAGTCAAGAATCCACCTGACAAATTATTCTGCGTAATTTAACATAGAACTGCAGAATTCCATCTTTTTACCTGAATTAAAAAATTCGTTAATCACTTTATTTTCTATGCATTGAAATACGTATGTCTTCATTTTAAGTAATAAGAAGTATAAATATAGTTAGTCAAATCAACTGTTTCATTTGTAATAAATTAAAGTAATTGTTTCGGTTTCAGTAATTGATACAAATTTAACAACTAACATTTTCGAGTATTTTTTAAAAAAATCTTCACATTTGAACGCGTCTTCCAGGAAAATCGTAATAGTTACAAATCTGGAAATACACCCTGTCGAAAGCCTGACTATTTGAGTTTAATTTGAGTATTGACACTAATAATTGTCATATATGGTTGCTGTGTTATTCAATAAAATGTCATCTGCCATGTTGACTTGATTAAATGCTTACAGCAATGTCGTTTCCCTTTGTTTCTATGCAAATAATCGTAAAGTATGTTATGGGATTTAAATAAAGCAATTAAGTATTAGCGTGTGCATGTGCGAGGAATAGTTGGGATCGTAGTTAAAGGACTGGACTATTTAAATTGGAGCTTTAAAGCGAGTTCAGTTTACTACACGTAACCTCTTTTATATCTTAACACGGTAGCGCCCCAATCCCGTCCGTCCTATCCCACCTACATCCAAACTAATTTCCACAACAATTTGCACTCTAATCTGCATTAAACTAGTCCCAAACGCGCTATGAGAACACAATAAACATGTCTGCTGCACGAAACGATGAGAGGAAGACGACGACTTGTATTTTCTGCTGCATCCGATTTTATAAATCTTTAAATTTATTGCACAACATCGCGTCGGCTATTTAAAATGGTATAGAACGAAGAAACAAACAAAAAAGAAAAAGTTGAAGAATGATTTTCTCACGGCCCCCCATAAATTTCGTGGTGCCAAGCAACCTCTGCGCCTTTTCCACCCAAATGTTGCGACATTTTATGTTTTATATAAGAAATGCGAGATCTGCTCCCACACACACACACACACATTTATATGAAACGTCCCGACGAAAATCCCCATTCTTGAGAAGAAGTAAAAAAATGAATATATGTGTGTAGGTATGAAGATGGGGGAGAATGAAAATGGGACATTTTTCATCAGGTCCGGCGCAGATGAGAATGCGACTGTAATTTGAATAAAACATACTAGTCTCGTGGTCGTGGTGAATCAAAAAAATAAAAATAAATGTACGTATGTATGTATATATATGATAAACTACGACGGGCAGATTACGCATTTTATTACAGCTGCAACGTGGAATTTAATTTCGAAACGGTAATACGTATGTGCCCGAAACCGGCAGTTAACTTTCAAATTGCCAACCTGTAAAAATGGACTCATAACGAAAAAAATAAATATGTATATCATATAAAAACGGAATCATTAATTTTATTTTCGTTGTGCATTTGAATCGTTTCATTCTACGAATTATGCGATCATGCATAAACATGAATTTTCATACACTGCCATCTAGCGGCTGCGACTGCCATTACATTAAGTACGGCTCAAATCGGTTTGACTGCCGCAAGAAAATTTTGAAACGTCTAATATCAATTACAGATTTCCAAATATGTTTAATAATGTTGCTATAGAGTGATGAAAGTGATTCAGTTTTCATGAAAATACTGAAAGTTCTGTTGTTGTAAAGTGATTAGGAAATGAATGGCAACGAAATAAAATAGTAACGTTTCTTTTATGACAGTTTACAATTTTCTCTTTATTTGTGAACGATTGAATTTTTTTATCATAACAACATCTATTTAACAAATCCAACATTTAGTATTGAAATTACATAATTTAAACTAAATTATTATGAAATCATTCTATAATATAGTTTTCAATTGTGGAAATGGTGGCGAATTAAAATAGTAACGTTTCTTTTATGACAAATTTATAAATAAAATTTTCTAATTGATTTTTCTTTTTTCATTTTGTATAATATCAAAATCTAATTAACAAATCAAACATTTAGTATTGAAATTACATAGTTTACACTAAATTATTATGAAAACATGATATAATATAGTTTTCATTTGTGAAAATGACGGCTAAATAAAATAGTAACGTTTCTTTTATGACAATTTTATAAATAAGTTTTTTCTAATTGATTTTTGATTTTTCTTTTTGTATAATATCAAAATCTAATTAACAAATCAAATATTTAGTATTAAAATTACATAATTTATACTAAATTATTATGAAAACATGATATAATATAGTTTTCAATTGTGAAAATGGCGACGAAATAAAATAGTAACGTTTCTTTTATGACAAATTCATAAATACATTTTTCTAATTGATTTTTGATTTTTCTTTTTGTATAATATCAAAATCTAATTAACAAATCAAACATTTAGTATTGAAATTACTTAATCTATACTAAATTATTATGAAATCATTATATAATATAGTTTTTTAATTGATAAAATGTCAGCGAATTAAAATAGTAACGTTTCTTTTATGACAACAACGAAAATGAAAGGAAAATTCAAAATGCATTCATAAATCCATAAGTTTGTGTCTACAATTGAAATGTAGAACGATTTATATGCGTTTGTTGCGAAAGTTTCGATGAAACATTAACAATGCGATATGAAAAATCATAATCTAAATGTGCTTTTATGTGCTATGTCTCTCTTCTTTTGAACGCACTCATTTTCATACGTTCTACATGAGAGAAATGAAATAATTGTATAAACATATTTTGAAGGACGTACACATCATATCGTCGGATGAATTAAAACAAAAAGAAAAAACAAAAATCACATCATAGCGAAATATTTGAATGTCCGTCAGCATTGAATGTATGCAGTGCAAATAATTTTTGTTTTGTTTAACAATTTCGTTTTGCAGGTCGAAGCAGCCCGAAGGGCGAAGACAGCGATGGGAATGGGCAGCAGAATGAGAACGCCGTCGACGGCGATACGGATTTGGAGCCGCTGATCATAAATCGGGGTCCATACTTCGAGAGGAGCGCTTCGAAAAACGTAACGGCTCTCGTCGGCAAAACTGCTTACCTAAACTGCAAGGTCCGCAACGTCGGCAATCGCACGGTTAGTTTACAAATCAATTTACACTTTATCTCTACAATATAACTACTTACCTACAATCCCTTTTTTTTGTACACACTTTTATTCGACATGATTATTAGACAGACGCAATACTCCTCGAATGTTAAAACAAACATGAATTATACAAACACACAATTCCCCGATGTTTACTTATAACTTTATGAAACGAATCCGTACATTTGTTATGTGATACTGAAAATTATCATCATCATTACTTTTTGCTTTCGAAACCAAAATATATTTGTTTTCGCATAAAAAAAAACAATTCTCTTTCTTTTTCCTAAATGTGTGTACAATAAGCAAATAATTAATGTGGGATACAATTGTATCCCACGCTTTTAAATACACTTATAATGTAAGTAAAGACAAATATTCTGCTTCACAAATCAATGAGATAAATATTTAGGCTTTCCCACGCAGCAACTGTAATATTTGTAACTATTGTCGATTTCATGTAATTTTCAATCAAAGTTGATAAAAAAATCATAATAATGTCGTGTTCTACATTTAGTTGCAAAGGAAGTTTGGATTCTTCGCCGCTTTACAATCACTCGTATTCCTTGTCTTTTTTACACCTTCATAAAATATAAAGTTATTTAACTTTACTACATTTTTATGTCCTCACTTTCTCGACGTTCTCATTCAACTTCTACATGCGCACATCAAAAAAAAAAGAAGTAATAATAATAATGAGAATCGCATAACGAATTGCTCCATTTCCTCGCTCATTTTATTTTACTTCCCTTCCTCCCTTTTTTCTTTCTCTCTGTACCTACACGCTAAAGTGTCTGAAATTCAACGGAATAATAAACTTTATTGCGCTCGCTCTAACGCGCGTTAAGAATTTCAGTGCGAAACATTACACTATAAGAGTTTCATACTTGGGAAGTAAAGCGTACCTGGTGATATTTGCCGAAACAAATTTGATATAATTTTAGACTTATGATTTACGACATATTTTATTCACGTATTCATTTCTATAGAAACAAAATCCAATTGACCGTGAAATAACGTTTAAGCAAATAATAAAGGGTGGTTATGGGTAAAGGGTACACCGCAACCGTATTTTACACCGCATTGTTACAACTGTGCGTGCGTTTTAATTGCAAACATAAACTATTTTAATTACATCTTTGCCGAATCTCTTTCTCTCTGGCTTCTCCCTTTCTCACATATAATATTATTTCCTATTGCCGTTTCGGGCTTTGCTGCGCTCTCGATGCAAAGCAAAGCCCGCTTGTAATTAGCGAAAACAAAAGCGCAAATGTGTATCGTTTTGTCGGGGCTCTTTTGTCTTCGAAAATAGTAGACATAATTAAAATAGTCCCCGCGGTCTCAATTTGTGTACTTTTTTTACTCAAAAGTCTTCCGCTGATTCGCAGAAACACTGGTTCATAATCGAAACGCTCTGTTTTCTTTCCTAGGAGATTAAAAACCTCCGTTCTAACAAAAGACTAGTTTGCAAAATAGATATGGTGCTTGTTCGCACCTAATTATACAAGAAAATCATATCAAAAAGTTCATTACTTCTCGAGTAATGCAATAATATCTAATATGAAAGCTTCATATGAAAGCTGAAAATCTTACCTTTCCAACAAGCCTACATACATCTTAGTAGTGTCATCGAGTCGCCTGTTATAAGCTGAAGAACGAACAAGAAAAATAAAATAAATTTTAATTTTTTTTTTTTGACATGCTTAAAGTAAAAGGAAAATAATAAGTAATTTCATTAATTGTAAAAATAAAATTTATTTATTTAAATTAATATAATCGTGTTACATTTAAATATACAAAATTTTGTTTGATAAATTATTTTCGAATTAGAAATTATTATTTTTTCTTCCACGCATCTTCCAGTAAAGATCTGATGATGTCGAAGCGCGCATTGAAGAACGCGAATTCGCAGGTAGTTCTTACGAAGAATCGGCTTACATCTTTTAATATTTGATCATTTCGATCTTTCGTCGATACCTTCTCATCATCGCTACGATACTTTTCGATTTTCTTACATTTCGTAAGGATTTTCTATGATTCAATAAAAAAAAAATGCTAGTAATGCTGTTGCCTAAAACTATTTCTATGAAAACTATGAAATTTTAATTTATCTTGAAATTTTCAAATAAGCGTAATATTGCATTTATTTCTTTGAACCTTACGTATAATTCCAGGTATACTAGATTTCAATTTTATTGCATGGTTATTAGTGGAAAGAAGGGTAATGTAAATCGTTCAAAGAGGGTAATAAAAAATATTCTACTTTGCTTGTTAGTTATTTATTGATTCACTGCACTGTTGTGAAATTGCAATTCCAAAAAATTTATGTTTTATTGCATTCAAATTTCCTGTAGATTCCCACCACTTTGCAATAATACCTCCATATTTTTGGACATAAAAGGGCAGATCGAAGTTGTTGTGACATCAGTAAACACTTCAGTGCTTTCACGAACAGAACTTCGTTAACTACATACAAAATCATCAAAATGTTGAGCTTGAACGAGACCATCGAGGTTGCTTTGCAGACAATTGTTCCCGCAGAAAGTATAAAGAAGGTATGCTGGAAGTCGTGTTGGTTCAATGAAGCGACTGTGCTTCTAGAACGATTCGATGATCTCACTTCATCATTCGAAAAAGAAGTCGCTGGTACAACTGAATTCGATGAGATTTTTCAGTTGAACAGAAAAATGTTTCTGCTGCTGAACAAAGCGAAATTCATCACGTTCACCGAGAAAGAAGCGAAAAAGTTTGAACTAATAAAAAAGTTAGTAAAAATTAAACGTGCACAGCGACGAGAGACAACCGACGGAGGAGACGATGGACCTTTAGCTAGTTTAGTTGAGCTAGTTGAGAACTTGAAAGAGGATATAGGAAAGTCGCGCAAATATT
>NW_017096599.1:0-33242 GCF_001412225.1 Nicrophorus vespilloides
AGTAACTACATTGTCTTGGAAAGGACCCCAAGAGTAACAATAAACTTTTTAAACCAATTGAATTATTTAATTCCCAACTACTGAGACTCCACAACGACAACACCAGACAATATTCCACTGTGTCCAGAATTCCATCCCTGGGACACGACACTAGATTTAACATTCACTTATATATTATGATTTTTTAGAAATTTTAGAACTATTTTTAGAACCATTAAAATGCAATCAGTTCTGCAAAATTTCATAAGAATAAATATAAATTTATCATAATTACGTAAAATTTTATAACTGGATTTTATGTACAATTGTTAGAATAGAGACTATTTACCATATATTAAACTAGTTTAAATTGTACATATGTGTACAGGTGGGCAATCCGGGACTTCTCATCGTCACTCGTTATGCGAAAAAATTCTTGAAATTTCCTAATTTATAAAGTAATATATTTAAACAATTACGAACATTGGCAACAAATATCAATTTATCAAAACCATTAAATTTCTATTCTTGGTATGATTTATATGAAGTTGATTATTGGTATATCAATAAGCGTTCCATGTCAAAACAGAACACATCTGGATTTTTATTTATATTTTATAAAAATGTATAAACATTAATAAATTTAGACAATTCGTTTATACCGCGAGTCAGAACGGTGAACGAACCAAACAGAACGCACCAGCACAGACATGACATATCAAAACAGAACAAATTCTATAAAAATGTATAAAATAAATTTCAAAATGTGTTTTTTTTAAATTAAATAAAAACATAATTTTTGACTATTCGGTTATCATATAAAGCGGATCTACTGTTTATAATTCTTATGAATATTTAGTTGTATAATATATTTTATAATTTATATATTTTAAATTTATTTTCCTATATCATGTTTTCTCCTGTTGTGTTCTGTTCAATAACAATTTTTGATGTATTGATTTGGATGGTAGTAAGTAAACCAAATAAATATAAATTGTTTCCTACGACAATTTCAACACAACTTTGATACGTTAAGTTTCTCTTTACTGATGGAGCATTTTTTTTAAACTACAGGTGAAGTGGAGCATAAATAACCATAGATGTAATTTTTTAATACATTCAAATATATAGTAATCTAAATGTAAACATTTTATTTATTTTAGTTTATTTCCAGAAAACAAAACTTGGAATATTGAAATATTCACAGATATTGTGTATTCCGTGTTATTTTAGCATTTTGAATGATGAGTTTAAAAAAAAATATGTACAACGAGTATAAAAGTTAATTTAATTGTTTCCTTCACTTAATGCGAGGGTGTTTCGCTTGGTAGGTCATGGATAACCAAAACCACTTATCTTTATGCATGATGGTACCCTCTACCACGTTAACCGTACACACGGTTCAGGTGGATCTTTGGAAAGAAACTCTCGCATCAAAACAATTCTATGCATGTCGTCTATAGATACAAAGTATACTTTCACAACAATAGTTATCAGAAACTGTTTAATAACATACAGCAATACGTCCTATGATGTGGCTTCGACCAGTCGAGATTTACTATAGTCCGGTTTAAAAATTTAAAAAAAAAACTAAATTTTAATAGAAAAAATATAATCCCATACAATTATTTTTGTAGGTATTAATGATCGTTTTTTTTCTTTAAACAGTCAAGACTTTTTTTATGCCGTTTAAAACAGTCCTGGATATTGGCGGAACTGATTATCCGCAATATGCGAATGGCCATTAACTCTTTGAAGAGCCAGAAATTCTTAAATTTCTAGACCCAACAAATTTCTACACAACTGAATCAGACAAATACGTGAACATTTCCTAGAAAATTATAATAATGCCCCACTAGGCATGTTCAAAACGTGGTACATTGGGTGTACCACCGCATCTCAAAGAGTTAACTGAGTTAACACTATTTGGGGGCCCTTTGCTGACACTGGCCCCCAACCTCCAATTAACCCAAATTTTTACTTGTTATAAAATTAGATCAGTAAACATATATAAAATTTGTGGTGGCTGTTAAACCCGAAAGGGGTAGAAATAGGGCCGGAGAGATTTATATCAATAAATAAATTGATATAAATCTCTATTTAAAAAAAAAAAAAATATATCAATTTATTATTGAGATTTATATAAATTTATTATTGATATAAATCTCAATTTCTACCTCTTTTCGTGTTTAATAGCCCAAACAAATTTTGTTGATTTAATTATTTCATATTTTTGTATATTGTGAATAATAAATTTAATAAAAAAAAAATATTTTTGTATGTTAGTCTTCAATATTTAGGTTGGTAGCACTTAATGTTGACATGGATTGAATTCCTAACCATTCCTAACTGATGCAAACTGACGTGTCGGCAAGTGTCAAAACAGCTTTTTACGGCAAGATTCTTCAAATTGGAAAATTTCTTGAGTAAAAATGGCACCAAAGGAGCAAAACAAAAAGGACGATGATAAAGTAAGCTTATTTTAAGATTATATAGTATAACTCATAGAGTAATTATTTTTTTAAATAACCTATAACTTAATATTCTTTAGCCAGTAAAGATTAACAAATGGGATGGATCTGCTGTTAAAAATGCTCTCGATGATGCTGTCAAAGATGTAAGTAAAGTAATCTACTATACATGTATTTTCTTGTAATCATATAATTTTAGGTATTGATTAGCAAGTATGAATATGTAGAAAATTACAATTTGATGGATGGCCGATTGGTCATCTGTGGCATAGCTGTTGGAGTTGCAACTTTTGCTCTGATTTGGGATTTCCTTTATCCATTCCCAGTATCTAAGTATACTCATAAATATTTTTTTCAAACATTCTGTAATTACCTCTGAATTTCTAGGCCAATTTTGATTTGCTGTGTGGCCACATACTTTGTGCTTATGGGTATACTGACTCTTTACACAACCTATAAAGAAAAAGGAATATTTGCAGTAGCTATGCAAAAGACTGGAGCTAAAAATTATGTTTGGGAAGCTAGTTCTTATTTAAAAAGGTAACTAATAAGATAACATCCTTTGATTTACTTTATGCAATATTTTATGTTTTAGGTATGATGATAAATACAATTTATTACTTACATTAAAGGAAGGAAAACATGTTCGAGAGACTAGTATTAAAAAGAGTGTTGCAAATTATATTGATGCTAATGGTAGTGTTGTTCATGAGTTGGTGGAAAACACTGTTATGAAATTGCACAATTCATTGTTAACGGAAAAAAAGGAAAAATAATGTGTTTTTTTTGTTAGTATTTTATTCCTAATAAAGTGAAACATTTTTAAAGTAACTCGTTTTTAATAGTTGTATTTATATACACAAAACTCCTAAAAAACAAAATATCTTATATGTTATACTTCAATCATTTTGACAAGTAATATTTAGATTTTCTCAAATTATGGCTCCACCATTTCATGTAATGTTATTTTACTAACATCTAACTTAAATTAATAAAAATAATCAATACAGCTGGAAGCCTATAAGCCCCCCGTGGACCGAACGCTCAACAAAAGACTTATGTACACGAAAAATCGATACCATCCGATAGTGAAAAACAGCGACTGGCATCATTTCTACGAGTCCTTACCAATAGATAACAACCCCTACTGCAAATATCATCCTGATCTAAATGCATCCCATTACGATCACCTGGGACAGGAAAAGTGCATATGCTACGCAACTGAGATGAGTGATATGATGCGACAATTAGAGCTCAAAGACAATTACATCAACAGGAGTCCAGATAAGAAAGTTATTAATTATTTCAGCTTCAAAGAGTTAATTGCTTACTGAATTTGCTGTTACAATTAATAATTACGATGGATTTTTAGCACGACTTCATGCGATGCCCCCAATTACTCTATGTTTCCGACCGTTTGCGCTGATAATTACGTCTCGACGATGCAGAAAAGCTATAAAACATCCTATCCATACAAAATGCACAGAGTAAAGATAATTGTCAAACTTACTAGCATAATAACACCAAATTCTAAACTCTAAAAAAAATCACAATTTATAAGAGCCCTTTTAATGTATCATATTGTTCTTTAGATATCAATCCCCAAAAGACCATTCATGGAGACTAGAAAAGTAAAGAAGGAAGATCCAACTAGTAGTATGAAAAAGTTTTACGACGAGGATTGTATAGAAACTATAAAGTTGCTACAGAAACACAAAGCGCACAGATTCAACTCTTATGATTTTTGCAAAGGACATTATCAGGATGGTACCGTGCCATTGGATGAAAACAAAAGGAGATAAAAGTATATTATCTTGTTTTTTACAAAGGATTATTTATTATTTTTAAAAATTAAAGCTGAATGAATATAATAATAAAGGAAGATATTGGAATAAAAATAATATGAAGAAATAATAAAACATAAACACAAATTAACAACTAGATTCTTAAAACATTAAATTTGAGCTCCACAATAGTATAATTTTTCACATTTTTTTCTTCAGTAGCATCCCCTAATAAATATAAACACATCTAAATCCATTTTAATGTTTTTTTTTCATTTGCAAAAATTTAAACAACCAGCTACTGAATACATTTGTTTCCGAAACTACTTAATTTTTATATCATTAATCTATACCTAATAAAACAAATCACGAAAAAAATAAAACAAAGAAAAAATAAACAAACGTAAAAATTCTTTCGGTTAAAAATTAAAATACACTTTGCGACAGCAATAACAATATTTAATAACAGGATTCTTTTCATTTGTTTTACTTTGAAAAATTGGGTAAACTTTTTTAATATTCATATTATATTAAAGAAGGCAATTGGGGTGAGTATTATTTCTAAATAAACCAAATAAACGATATCGAGAATGAAACACAGCGACGACACGAGAATTTAGAAACAAAACCCAAAATATAAATATATATTTTTTTCTTCTTTTATATATATATGTAAAAATATCTTCAGTCTATAGATTTCACGCAATATTCATCTTTCATTCACATTCATATCATCATTTTAAAAAGAAATTAAGAACAATGATTTCATAATAAAACCATGAAAACGAAAATAATAAAGTTACTGAAATCATAATGATCCGAAAAAATGCACGAGAGTATATATAGCCAAAGATTGTATGTTCCTACGAGTATAACAACGACAAAACACAAGAAGATAATATAAACTACGATCAACTAGTTCACTCAACTACGATTAATATTTTTTTCTTTCATAATTTTGAATTTCGCCATTTCATAAAATATAAATAAATTTAAAAATATATATACTACACGTAATGTTGGTTTACAAACTCCTTTAAGAAAATATGTTTATCGGGAGAGTTGATTGTACAAATTACGAGATAATGCTCACTGTGCTTCCAACAAAGCCGTCTATGGCAAATGGATGTATTTAAAAAAAATTACATCACACAGCAAGCTCAAAGAAATCAGCCAGCCTCTTGTCTGGATCAATAGCTGCATATCTTGTAAAATAAATAAAAAATAAGTTTCTGATCTCAATGTCTAATGTACCACTGTATTTTGAAATCTACAATAATTTAACGGACATTGATTCTTTGAATATCTTCAAACTTGTTACCAACCTTCGTCCCGACACTTAAAAGTTACAATATATTGTTAAACAGGTTACTTGACCTGCACATCCTCATATTTAATTAAAATTTTATTGAAAAAAAAAGATATTCTAAAACTTGTTAGAATTTAGAAATATTTAGCCTAAACATCTATCATTAATTTGGTAATGATTACACGTTACCCTTTTAGACAACTTCGAAAAGAAATAGGCAACCTACATTACCTGCAGCTCAATATTTAAACAAAATTATACAAATGTAGAAGGCACAGCACAACGATGTTTTCATCAGTGTTGTTAAACTTCAGATGAGTAGAATGTACTTGTATAGCTGCAACAATTTAAAATGCCCCACATTGTTATTTTCTTTCATTTTAAAGCAAAATACCATATACATAAACTCAAAAATTAACTGTTTAACTGCCACCTCTCTTCCTTTTTTTAATAGGCAACTGGGGTTTTAAGCTCTTTTCGAAAAAAAAACTTTTTCAATATACAATCTGTGCTTATTATTAAAGCATCACAGACTATTATTTCATTCACTTTTTTTCTGTTTAAATATTAATAATATATATGTACATCTACTGAACTTTGTGTTTGCTTGTTCTTTTTTTTTATTTTGAAGATTACTTTTGTCATAGTAGAAAATCATTGGATGCGTTTCCTTTTATTTGGTTTGCCCTTAGATTTAAAAGCCTTACGTTTTTTGGCTACCCCACCGCCACCATCACCAAAATCTAATATCTCATTCGTTAATGAACTAATTGTCGTTACTCTTTTCTTCAACGTTCTGTCGCTTTTAGGTTGAGGAAGCCTGACAAAGTATTCTTCTTCGAAGTCAGTCTGCTCTTTAACTCTCTTGTCCATGATCTTTTGCATTTGAGTTCCTTGTGTCATTTCTGTAGGATTATCCAAATATTCCTCCCGAAGTTCGTCCATAATTGTAGAGGAAAGTGCATGTTTCTTGCTGCGCTCTTGTATACGTTTGTTCCTTTCTTGTACACTTTCATCTCCTGAAAAAAAATTACTAATAATTTAATATTTTCACATACAGTAATTATGCATCATTTCAATCAACTAAACTTTCATAAATGATGTTGATTTTTTTTTATATCCTTTATATTATTATTTTTACACAATATATTCAAATAATGCAACTAAAAGTATTGCCAATTGGGCCACAGGGATAGCATAACTCTCGAAATATCGAAAGTAATTGGAAACTATGAATTTACTATAAACTCGATGGAAATTATTTAAAACAAGTGCCATTGTTCAAAATAAACATAAATAAACATACCAGTATAATGAACTGCAGATAGTTTTGGCGGTATATAGATTCCTTCCTTCGCTTTGGCCTTGCTATCTTCTGTTTCGCTTTCATCTTCGGAGCTTTCGCCGCCGCTCATCAAGTCGTCAGGGTTAGCTTTAAATGTCGTCGGATCGTCGAGCTTATTACCGGAAGCCGCAGTCTTCACGAGTTTATTAATTTGATATTTGAGTTTGTTATCGATCGGACGAATCTTCTCCAATACTGTACGGATTTCTACTAGCCGGCTAATACAAGGATCACCCTCGATCGTTTCTCCCGAGCACTTTCGAAGCACGACAAATGTGAGATTTATCAAATAGCTGAGAAGCATGTTGTATTTCATCTCCAGGAAACTGAGACCCTGGTCCGTACTCAACTCGCCATTGCGTACCCTCTGCAGCATGTTGTCAACGAGAGTTGCCACGTGCTGGGCACTTACATTCATCTCTCCCAGCAAAGCTAGAGCTTGTGGCAAGTCTGGATGGGCCACTTCCATATCTGGTGCCTATAAAATCATAACAAAAAAATACATAGTATGTGCCAAATACGTATAAACATATTAAAATATTAGTAAAGTGATGTATGTTATGGCAGGAGTTCCCAAAGTTTTTCGGTTTGCGGCGCACTTAATATATAAGAATCGGTGCCCCAAGTGTTCAGAGTAGTTTAGGGACACCTGTGTTACAGTACATATTAAAAAAAGGTAAACATTATGTACATTATGTGTACATTCAATATACATTTGCCATTGGAAATGACGAAAAAGTACTTTGTACTCACTTTGAACGTTGCTAGTTGATGTGAATGTGTGAACGCAACCATAAGTTATAATGTATAAAATGACTTTCGTCTTTTTGGAAGATAGTATTATTATATTCTCTCTTAAAAACGTAATAAATATTTATAACGTATAATAAAAATCAGTTTGTGCCTTATTATTTTTTAGGTAGATTCTAAGGATATACTAGTTCATTTTCCCATATTAATTTCACATTCTCCAAAGCAATGAAATTACGTTACGTTGTACATTTTCCGGATAATGTGGATACAGTTTTAAGCAAATCTATACATTTCCGGAAAATATATACATTATAAAATACAATAGTCCCACTGAACTAAATATGGAAATATTCATAATTCAAATGTAAAAAAATACTACATGCATTGTGTCTCAAATATATTGATGTAATTATTTTATATTATTAAACGTCTCTATTAAAATAATACTATTTTCAATACAATATCATTTAAAAAGTCCTTTTAAATACAGATTATCGTATTATATAATAACTGAAAATTAAAAAACGTTAGTCATAAATGACAAAAATATTTTTAATATGCGCTAGTCTGCATAGTTCAATATTAAATTTATAAAAACAAAACATGATATAATTTGAAATAAATTGAGAAGCATGTAGATTGAGGAAATTTTGATTTGAAATGTACATATATGAGAATGTGTTTTGCAAACATGTACGCTGATATACAAATTCGTAAAGATCTATCAGCTTACTAATATTTACGTAATTATATTTATTGCCTAACATTCAATTGAACTTATCTGTAAGCGCGCCTTCTTCTCTTTTGTTTATATTAAGTTCCAAAGAAAACTTGTTTTTTTTTTTGTATATATGATATATCTCAATATTTTATGTGGCATATTTGGGCTATTTCTATACACAGCCATTATTGTTACCCTTTGCACCAGGACAATATAAAGTAATAAAGATTTTCAAATAACTTAAACATATAATTTACATAATAC
The DNA here is from genome assembly GCF_001412225.1 of Nicrophorus vespilloides. Classification (NCBI taxonomy): domain Eukaryota; kingdom Metazoa; phylum Arthropoda; class Insecta; order Coleoptera; family Silphidae; genus Nicrophorus; species Nicrophorus vespilloides. Next base: position 8,627 of record NW_017096599.1, read on the forward strand.
CGTATTTGATATTATTAATTAAACAACCAAAAGGAACATACATAGTTGCAATGTGTAGTATAAATAAAACATACAGAAAGTCTTGAAAAGATATAAGGTAATTAGAGGCATTCAAGTTTTATAAATAAATAAAAATTAATACCAACTGATAATATATTATGTATATAAGAGACTACATACATTAATTAATACTAATACCATGTTTTGAAATATTTATATAAATAAAATGTTTAATTTACTTTTATGTGAGAAACTATATTTTTTGTAAATAACTTAGTTAATGGTTCTAATAAAAAATATTTTCTTAAATATTACAAAATGCCTTGAAAACAAGTTTATAAATATAAGTATTTAGATATGAATATTAGTTGGTTAACTTTCAATCAACTTTCAATAATTAGTAATATTGATGCTAAACGATACATGAAAGCAGATAAATCTCAAGGTAAATGGTAAACAATGTAATATTTATGTATAAAATATACGTTTTGATCAATTCCATAGAGTTTTTCATTAAGGAATCAACGAGTTTTTCAAAATAGGAAATGTACGTAAAAAAAAATATGATTTGAAGGGCATAAAAATCTGTTCAGCCATCTTTTTTATTATATGATCGAAAGAATGGGGTTGTAGGTATGGTACGAGGGGGAGGCGGGCGGTCGGTACGGAAAAAATCAGTGATGAAAGAGGGCGACTTGGATTTTTCCTCTCGCAAATTTTAACGAGATGACAACGTGGTTGAGACATGTAAACAGAAGGAATAGACGCGATTTCCTTACCTGAACCATTTCGTATCACTCTTTGACCACAACTCTTCCACCCACGCACAAAAAACACGCAATTTATTCGACGATTGGAAAAGAACTCGAGAGAAACACACAAATCGCAACGCACACGTGCAGCACTTTTACAGACGCATCTCTCCTACCTGAAACTTCTACTGAACTGATAACTCGCGGCGATAGATGGTGGCACCACTGACATTTTTGCAATTAATATGATTTCAAAAAAAAAGTATAATAACTTATAAATTCAAAGTAATACATAACAATCTTGGATTTAATATTAGCTATTGTTACATGTTACAATATTAGATCAAAGCAGGATACTAGATTTTAATTATTTGTTTATATATGCATCCTGTTTTACTAGTAGGTTGAATGTTTGGTTGCCAATGCTATTTTTTCGATCTTTAATATTTAACACGATTTATGTCGATGCAACCGGCATGGGCTAAGTGTATCATAGATGTGCATGTGCATAGATGGTGCAAGCCTCCAGGCAGAAGAAGTATATATAAACCTATACTTTAAATACATTGATATAAATCTCTTTTTATAAAAAAAAACTATACTTGATATCTATTTTTAAATATTCTGTTTTTTAGAAATAGCTAATAAATGGTGGTCAAATGATTGTAAATATGAATGATATTCAATAAGTTATGTTATTTATTATTTTCTTCTAATATTATTAATATTCCTATTTCGTAAATGTTATGCTATTTTTTATTAAAAATATGAGACACTTCCCACTTGTTAGTACCTAGCTACACTTAACACGTCCTGTAGACGTTAATTGCCATTCACAAATTAAGGAACATTACACCAACAAGAAACAATTACTGAATATACAAATGCGGGAGATCCCTGGACAGGGAACCGAGAAACTCCTGGAAATATTGTGCTACTTAACCAAAAGTTTCCAAAATTTAGATCTGTGTACGAAAAAATAAAATAATTATTAAACTTATATGTATACAGTGGCAGATTATTCATTAAGGCAGGGGTTTTTTGGTTTGCGGCGCCCTTGATATATCAGAATTTTTGCGTGGCGCCCCAAGTCAAAACATTGTTCTATCCCTGGGCGAACTTTATGTTAATATATCATAATTTTCGCGGGGCACCGTTTGGAATCCTTGCATTAAGGCAATGAGGCACATATCTAGGGACCCTAGGCGTTGTATGAAACTAATTGAGCTGACAAAATGTAAATACTAAAATAATAAATCTTCGCACCACGAAAAATCTGATACAAAAGGTCGTTGGTTCAATTCCCAAAAACCAACAAAAATTTGTGGTGGCTGTTAAACCTGAAAGGGCTAGAAATAGGGCCGGAAGAGATACCTATGATCAATAGTCCTTTGCAAAAAATTATATTTTGCTATTGTAATAAATTTTATTATTAATTATATTATTTTTACTGCAATGTGCAAAGTAATAGCGTGATGATTCTATTTATTTATTATTCTATATCAGGATATCAGACTTAAAGACGACTGAAATATCACGACCTGTTTCATTGCAATATATTATTTTTGCATATGATTCATTAGCAATCAAAAATATTGTTATTATTAAATAAAAAAAATAAAAAGTATATGTCTATATATAGTGGTCCATTTATTGCAAGCGCTATCTGTGTACCAATAGTCAATACATAATTCAAGCTTCACAACGGTTATAGCGGTTGTAACGCGTCGTAAAATAGTACAAAGAGATTTATTTGTTATTTGTGACTTATCTTATAACCATCGGTGGCAAGTAATACTTGTGAAAAATTAGTTTATGTTTTCTGCAATTACAAGTTTATTTATGAAGCATTTTTCTTTAAATAATGTAAAGGGCGGTGAAATGAACGTTTCCGGTCGCGTCCTGTCATTTGTGGGCGTAGTAAAATAGACAGGTCTCCAGCTAGTTTCATTCATCTTACATGTGGTGTTCACTCGTTCGCCGGTTAATTATTTAAAAGTGAAGGAATTTAAAGAAAAGGAGGTAATTGAATCGTGCGAATAGGTGGTGAAAAAAACTAAAATTATCGAGCCATGCATCAGGAAACGCTTCAGCTTATTCAGGTCCTCGAGAAAACAGTTTCACCAGGTATAGATGCTTTTCTATTCCCCAATACAAATGTCATGGGTTGCCATTTGTATTTTTGTCGATCGTGTACTATTTCCTTATATTCCTCTTGTTATTAATAAAATGGTACTACGGATTTTGATTATAATAATTTAGTATGTAATTATTTGTAAATTTTTATTTTCATCCGTTTTCACGATATCATATCGTACCTCCACGTTTGGAGGTCATGTCATTCATTATGATCACATCACCTACACCTCTCTAGTGCCCAATATGAATTATCTTTGGTTAATTCTATCATCTAAATAATTTTTTATAACATGTCATTCAAATAATTGCTATTTTGAATTATTTTAGATAAAAATGAGCTGGAACAGGCATCTAGCTTTCTGGAACAGGCTGCCTCAACAAATTTACCAGAATTCATTAAAACTCTTTCTGATATCCTGAGACATGGTGGTAATAGTCCAGTGGCTCGAATGGCTGCTGGTCTTCAGCTCAAAAATCAATTGACATCGAAAGATCCAATAATTAAGATAAATTACCAACAACGCTGGCTTGGTTTTCCAGAAGCAATTCGCACATATATTAAAAAAAATGTAAGTCTAAAGTTATAATTTGCCAGAATGAAAATACATTTTTTTTACACTTTTAGATTCTTGGTGCTTTGGGTACTGAGACTAGTCGACCATCATCAGCTGCACAATGTGTCGCTTATGTTGCTGTTACAGAATTGCCACATCGCCAATGGCAAGGTTTAGTGAGCCAATTAGTCACCAATGTAGTGCAGCCAAATTCTACAGAAATGCAGAAAGAAGCTACATTAGAAGCAATTGGATACATCTGCCAAGAAATTGATTCTGAAGTTCTTATTACACAGTCTAATGAAATATTGACTGCAATTATACATGGTATGAGGAGTACAGAACCCAGCAATCATGTTCGTTTGGCTGCTACTCAAGCTCTACTCAATTCACTTGAATTTACTAAAGCAAATTTTGATAAAGAATCTGAAAGAAATTTCATTATGGAAGTTGTGTGTGAAGCCACCCAGTCAGCAGATGCTCAGATTAAAGTTGCAGCTCTGCAGTGCTTGGTAAAAATCTTGTCATTATATTATCAGTACATGGAACCGTATATGGCGCAGGCGCTGTTTCCAATAACCCTGGAGGCAATGAAGTCTGAGAACGATGCAATCGCTTTACAAGGTATTGAGTTTTGGTCAAATGTAAGCGACGAGGAAGTCGACTTGGCAATAGAGGATACTGAAGCAGCAGATGCTGGAAGACCACCAGCGAGAGTATCGAGACATTACGCCAAGGGTGCTCTTCAGTATATAATTCCAGTACTTTTACAAAAACTCACAAAGCAAGATGAGTTGGACGATGATGATGATTGGAATCCAAGCAAAGCAGCTGGAGTTTGTTTAATGCTTTTGGCTACATGTTGTGAGGATGAGATTGTTCCACATGTTCTGCCATTTATAAAGGAAAACATAAAATCCGAAAACTGGCGGTTCAGAGATGCCTCCTTGATGGTATTTGGTGCCATTTTGGGTGGTCTTGAAAGTTCAACATTAAAACCTCTTGTAGAGCAGGCTATGCCTACTTTAATTGAACTCATGTACGATAATAGCGTTATTGTTCGTGACACAGCTGCTTGGACTTTTGGGCGAATTTGTGAAATCATACCGGAAGTGGCTATCAATGAACCTTTCCTTAAACCGCTTTTGGAAAGTTTTATTCGCGCTCTTAAGACTGAGCCTAGAGTAGCAGCCAATGTTTGCTGGTCTTTTACTGGATTAGCTGAAGCCGCTTATGAAGCAGCTGATATCAGTGAGGAAACAGGACAACCAGACACCTATGTTCTATCTCAATATTTCGAGTTCATTATTCAAAATTTATTGGAAACAACAGATCGTGCTGATGGAGGCCAAGCCAATTTGAGGCCGGCAGCTTACGAAGCTTTAATGGAGATGGTCAAAAATTCACCCAAAGATTGTTACATAACTGTTCAACGCACTACCATGGTTATTTTAGAGCGGCTGCAGCAAGTGCTTCAGATGGAAACACAAATTGCCAGTTACAAAGATCGCTCTCAATTTAACGATTTACAGTCTCTTCTGTGTGGAACGTTGCAATCGGTTCTTCGTAAAGTTACACCGCAGGATGCTCCTCAAATTTCTGATGCCATTATGACTGCTATGCTTACCATGTTTAATTCTAATAAGTCGGGGGGCGTACAAGAAGACGCTCTTATGGCTGTTTCCACTTTGGTAGAAGTTCTAAGTGAAGGATTTATGAAGTACATGGAAGCATTCAAGCCTTTCCTATATATTGGCTTGAAAAACCACCAAGAATATCAGGTGTGTGGTACTGCTGTTGGCTTGACTGGAGATATATTCAGAGCATTAAAAATAAAAGCACTTCCATATTGCGACGAGATTATGCAATTATTGTTAGAGAACTTAAGCGATAGCTCTGTGCATCGTTCTGTTAAGCCTCAAATTTTGACAGTTTTTGGAGACATTGTATTGGGCATTGGATCCGAATTTAAGAAATACTTGGATGTGGTTCTAACAACATTAGCCCAAGCATCTCAAGCGCAAGTCGACAGAAACGATTACGAAATGGTTGAATATTTGAATGAATTGCGCGAAGGAATTTTGGATGCATATACCGGCATCATTCAAGGTCTCAAGGGTGATGGACCAACACCGCATCCTGATGTACGCATGTTGGAATCACACATCCCACACTTGGTTGATTTCATTATGTGTATTGCTCGGGATACCGAAAGGTCCGAAGGTACGATCGCCGTTGCTGCAGGATTAGTTGGAGATTTGTGTGCTGCTTTTGGTGAACCCATGCTGAACTACTTGGATTTGGATCCCATCAATGAAATGTTGGTACATGGGAAAAAGAGTCGCGTTAGCCGCACAAAAACCTTGGCAACCTGGGCTACCAAAGAGCTAAGGAAATTGAAGAATAACGTAACTGCTGCTGCTGCAAGCTGGTAAGTTCTATCTCCTATTCTTATTGTTGTTTTAATTGCAAGGCATGTTTTGTATAATCTATGATTACTACTAATGTATTAAAAAAAATAGTTTCTGTTTCTTGCTTTTGTTTTATAAATTAATAATTAAAAAGGTTAGTAATTATAGATTATGTAAATATTTTGGGGAAGGGTTCCATTTTTGTTTACATTTGTATAATAAAAAGAAAACCAGATCTCCTACTTGGAAATTTAGTGCAAATTTTTTTTACATTTCTTTTGAACATTTCAGATTTTCTTTGGCTAGTTGTGGTTTTACAGGAGACATGAATAAGATGGCTTGGTCAACGGCATCATTATTGGAATCCCATAACTCATATTTTTTTTAATAAGTAAATATTTAATTTCCGGATAATTTCGTAGTGTATAATCCGTTTAAATCTATCTACCATGTCAATCGATAGCAACCATAAAAAAGTAATAAATAAATAACGAAAAACCTTTTAAGCGGAAATTTAAAATTTCATATACTTAGTATGTATAAAAAATCATAATCTATATTTTCTATATATTTTTTTCTATTATTTTGGGGGGTTTAAGATGTTCTATTCATTTAAAATTAAAGGAACAAGTAACATTATTATAGTGTGTGCATTTCGACTGTATGATTGTTTATGTGGGTAATTGACATGGTTTAGTTAACTTTTCTCCAAATGGAAAATAAGCGTTTTAAATTATATCTGCGGGTGCCGAGTGTGTGACTTAAATGTTTTTTTATTTTGATTATACCACGTGTGAATCATCGTGTTTGGGTTATAAATTGAAGAAAGAACGCATGTGGAAGATTAAAAGCTGTGCGCGAATAAAAGCTCAAGACTGAGAATAAGGGAAAAGTGCGTGTGATGTGTTGACACAATAATTTTGTTATAATTTTTGTTTTATTGATGTAATAATCAGTTTGAATTATATATTTTTAAAGAAATTCTGTATACAAGAAAGAAAACCTTCACATATCGAATTTAAAATTGATTTTTTTGTTTTATTTTATTTCTTTTGCGGATAATCTCTCATACATGGGCGTTCCTCAAACTGCACAAAAGATAAATAACAATTTCCCCAGGTTTTATTCAAGACATGAAAATGTGTTTGGCGTTTCTTTAATATTTCCACGAAACAGAGAACGTCTTTCCAGGAGAGCTTTCTCGTATAATCTTTACTTTTGTATGTTCTTATTTAAATTACACACAACATGTATTCCATAATTTTAATTCCATGTTGGAATTAAAAGTTAATTATAAACTCAGGAAAATTTGAGAATAATTAAATGAAGATGAATAAAATAATACAAATTTAAATTTAAAGTGAAAAAAGATGAAAATATGCGAGTGATATTTTTGCGAATGAATTTTTGTGAGGCCAATTGAGTGCCTTGCATGCATGTTGTTGTGTGCTGAGAAAACAACCAGAGTTTTCTTTTGTATATGAAGATAAACTCTGGTTCAGGGTACGTTAGGTTATATAAATTTATAAAAAAAAATCTGTGATTTGAGAAGGCTTCAAATGCGAGTTGCCAAAAAGAAAATGAAATATTGTACTTTTTATATGTAATTTGTTTCAGGTGAAGATTTGTTTTTTTTTTCTTTAAGCTATGATTCCATTAGGTTTACGTAATTTAATTGTCCGTGAAGCCTTCTCAATCTTTTTTTTTTATAATCGTAATTTGAACTGGATTACGGTTGTAACAAAACAATTCCTGTATGTGTGATAATTTGAATTTGCGGACATTTAATAGCCGAAAAATAATACTTTGTATTATATATGTTTCAACTGCTTTCATTTTATATTTAGTATATTTTAATTCATTAAATTTGTTTCAAATATTGAATGTCCGCAGATGAGAATCTTAGGCTGTATGATAATATTTTTTTGTTCTTTTTATGTACTGTACGAGTGTTAGGGCTGTGTGATTGTTATTTTGTATGTAAGAATGTTTATTTCACAAGAAAATAGTTTTTTTTAATTATATTTCATATACAAAAAGGTTTTGAAATAAAAATAAAAGGAATAAAGAAGGTCTAAAAGAAAATTAAAAAAGAACACTATTTTTCTATTTCAACGTTTTAGTTTAAAGATTTATATTTTGTTTTCTTTGTTTCATTGGCCAGACATTTTTTTTTATATACAAATATTTTACTGTAAACTAATTCTGTACATTAATATTGATTTTACACGAAAAAATTGCAGGTTTAATCTATTAAATATATATATATATATATACAAATGTGTTTAGAATAAGTGAAAAAACATACTGGTTGTGTATACTTTGATGCGAGTTTGTTTGTAGAAGAGTGCCATGAACTTATATATGATAGTTTGTCTGTTGATGACGAGGAAAGAACATAATTACAATTTTTATTTAATATATATATATCTCGCTTTTGTTCCTGTTTTTCTTTTATTTTCGGAAAATGTGGATATCAAATATATAAATGAAAAACTCCCCCTTTATGAATAATGAATGTATATTACCGATGTTCAGCAAATCTTAGGGATGGCGCGTGTTTGTAAGACTGAAATTATGCTCAAATGATGTATGTTTGTTGTATGCAAGGTGCATTATTCTATTCTCTCTATTCATAATTAGTTTTTAATCATTCCAAATTTTCGGGAATTTCTTCTGTGCAGACTTGTTAAACATCGGTTGTATAAACTTTACTTTAAATACAACAAATTATGTTTTTCTCTATACTTTTATGATGAAATGTTACCAATGTCTGTTTAGGTGCCTATGACCACTTATATGAACAAAAAAAGATGTATTTAGATTTAATAATTAATTCAATTTCTGCACTTTGTTTAAAAAAACATTATTCTCCCTTTATACAGAAAAATATGAATATGGAAGCGTAATCACAGTTTACTTTAATCATTATTCTTCTATTTTTTATTGGGATTACTTTATTGTAGTTCAGATATATAAATAAATTCAACTTTAAATTGAAAAAAAAAATCTTTTCTTCTTTCTTTCAGGTTTTTAATGTAATGTAATTATATGCTCTCTAATAACTTATATTTATTCTAAATATTTTAGCGAAATGCATAATGCAGGCATTCTTTACAATGCTAATGCTTTCAATAAATACCACGAGGAATTTAGAAGCATTATATACTTACCTTTTTATCATATGAACATGGGTTTATTAAAAATGCATAGAAAACCGAATTATAGACTTTGCCATTGAATTTTCCATTAATTTACTGTTTGTAAATTTAAGTTATGGATCAATTGCAATTTATAAAATGTACTTCTGTATGTTTCCAATCATTTAATAAAATGTGCAAGAAATTCAAATTACATTTTTTTTTTAATTACCGATGGGTGGTTTTTATGAAACTGATAGAGGAATCTATCAAAATTTACAAATATATGTTTTATGGCGGAAACAACTTGGTCGATAGCCCTTTGGTCAATAATATTGACCAATAAATATGTTAAATAAAAAAATATATGTATTAAAAATTTATATAATAATTTAAAATTGTATTGCAACTTTCAGAAAGCATCTTTAAGGTTTAAGCTGTACAGTTGACCAAGAAGTTAAGGTAAAACAAGCAAATATTATACTTACTGTAATCTATTGCGTAATAACAATTATATTTAATATTACTTGTATTTACATTATTTTTAGGTGTTTTTATATTATTCGAAATAAAAATTTGGATGTACGTGACCCAATTGTCAACGATTAATTAAGGACTTGATCTAATAAAGGGGATTTATTACTATGGCTTCAATGTTTCATCTGTTATTATTTGCGGGCTCTGTAAGAAAGAACACCGAAAATGGATCACAACGATGAATCTAAACACAATGTAAGTGTATATTTATTGCATTTTTGCTACGATACTTACGATTGTTGTTGAAGAATATTATGTAGTTTTAGTAGGTAAATCTTACACATTAATGTTAACAAATATTTCAGGAACCTATGGATCTGGATGACATATTACCACAAGTAGGAGAATTCGGAACTTACCAGAAATGCATGTTGTGGTTTGTTTGCTTACCTGCATGTTTTCCATGTGGATTTGGAGCCTTCAATCAATTATTTATGGCCGATGTACCGGACCACTGGTGCTGGATACCACAGTTAGCTAATATATCAGTACACGAACGTATACAATTGGGTATTCCACAATATAACGATGGACATAGTAAGTGCACAAGATACAAACTCGATTGGTCGTATATTGATAATGACCATCTAAACGAGTCTCAACTAGAATCATGCTTAGATGGTTGGGAATACAACAAAAGTGAAATTTGGTCAAGTATCGTTATAGATGTGAGTAGTTGTAGTTACTTATAGTACTTAACTGTCTAATATGAAAGAGAATAGTTTGATTTAGTATGCGAGAAAGATTTGTATCCAACGCTCGGTTTGGTCGCTTTAAATGTGGGTGGGCCAATCGGAGTTTACTTCTTTGGTTGGCTAAATGATAAAATTGGAAGAAAAAAGTCTTTTTTCATGTGTTTGACCACTTTGTTAACTGGAGGAATTTTGACTGCAACTGCTAAAAACTTTTGGTGGTGGGCTGGGAGCAGAACAATAGTTGGACTGACAATTCCTGCTATTTATCAAATTCCATTTATAATATGTAGGTTGTTAACTAAAATAATGGTATATTTTGAATGATATAAATCTCGATTTTCAGCATTAGAGCTAGTTGGACCAAATTTCAGATCATTTGTCACTGTTATGACTTGCATGTTTTACTCTTTGGGGATAATTTTACTGGCCGGAATAACCTATATGATAAGAGATTGGGTTATTCTATCATATATCACATGTATACCATTTTCTCTGTATTACGTATATATATTTTTTTTACCCGAAAGTCCAAGGTGGCTGTTAACTAAAGGTAAAACTTTATCGCATTGTGATCAACAGATAATATGAACTTTTTTTATTTAGGTAGATTTGAAGAAGCTTCTAGAATACTAGAAAAATTAGCTGAAATAAATAAGAAGGAGTTACCTGTAAGCTTTAAACAAGAGCTGAAACATCGAATGATGGTGAAAAGAAGTAACAGTGAAGAAGAAAAGCTTAGAAATGGTCCTGGTCTATTTTCATTATGTCGAACGCCGAATATGAGGCTTAAGACAATATTAATAACGTTGAATTGGTTTGCAACTGAAATGGTGTATGTCGGGTTAAGCTATTACGGTCCAGCGTTGGGCAACAATCAGTACCTCAGTTTCACCTTGTCGTGTGCAGTGGAGATCCCTAGCTATTTAATGTGTTGGTTGATAATTGATAGGTGGGGCCGGCGGTGGCCTTTGTGCCTTTCTATGATTATAAGTGGCATAAGTTGCATCGCTACTGTTTTACTTCCTCAAGGCAATTTAATGCATTACATGAATATATTTAAAATATTTTTTTATGAAATAAATATTTTCAGATGCTGTCACTGCTACATTGATTTTATATTTAATATCTAAATTTGCCATAGCTGCAGCCTTCTTGATAATTTATCCATTTTCTGGGGAACTGTATCCGACTGAGATAAGAGGCATTGGTATTGGCATTTCCTCTTATATTGGTGGTCTAGGTCTAATCATAATACCATTCATAACGTATTTGGTATGTGTACATCAGTGTACATTTTTATTTAAGTAATAACATCTACGATCCTCCATATTCAGGGTTCAGACAATCTGATTTTGCCTTTAATGATAATGGGTATGGTGTCAGTGATAGGAGGGGTTTTATCTCTTCGTCTACCCGAAACACTGCATCATAAGTTACCTCAGAGCATTGAGGAAGGCGAAGAATTCGGGAAAGACTTTGGATTTGAAGATTGCGTTCGTTGTATACCACTAAGGTACAATGTCTTATAATTTTGTTTATTTTAAAGATTTCCATGATTTCTTAATTTCAGGCCTGCTGGAATAGTGATCGATGAATACGAGGATTTAGAAATGAATCATCTAAAAGTCGAAGAGCAGGATGAAGAAACGCCGCTCGGAAACTTAGCACATAGAACGCGGTCAGTTCGAAGCCTAGCTAAACAAAATAGTTTTATGGATACTCAGAAAGATCTAGATGGAACTATGAAAATGACATATTGGTTCTAAGTAAGAATATCTGAAACACAAATTATTTGATTAACAAGTCAGTTGTCATTATTTTTAATTATTTATGTATGTTACTATTCTAAATATAATTCAATCAAACTTACTGGTTCCATTAAAAAAAATATGGTAATAACTCATTTGCATATGCAATTGGCTTTTGTAAATAATAAACATTGATAAAGAAAACGTTAAATAGTTATATTTTAAGGAAGTTATAAAATAACAAATACATAATTATAAACAAAGAATAATTGTTATTTTTTTTATTAACTCTGAAAATTGTTTAAAAACAGATTGAGGTTATGAATCATTGTTTAGGTTTTAGCTTTAAATATTGAAATCAAGAGGTGTTACTGTGGAATTTATAAACATATTGTACAGCAATTTAAAATGAAATATGTACTAGGAAAACAAATACTTAGTAAACAAAGATAATAATTATTTGATTATGTATACATATGCATGAACAGTTATTTGTGCAGATACATTGCATTGCATTTTCATAATATGAATTAAAATGTATGCCATTATTCAATAAAGAACAATTACAGAGCATTGCATTTATTAATTGCCTTTCTGTTTACAAACAGCGTTTATTAATCGCTGAGCCAACAAAATGCATATATTAATAGGCCGGTCTAAATCAAACGAAATTATTTTTCCTGAGTACTAAGTAATGACCATATATAATAAATTCCTTTAGTTGTAGTGACAAACTCTTAGAGTTTAATCGATTTAAACAATTTGTTCCAGCTAATTTCAGCATTTTTTTTGTTGTTAGTCTGGACCAGACCAGATATGCGCGGTGATGCACGTACCCGGCCAAATTGCACTCAATGTTCACTTGACATTTGACAGTCGTTGAAGCACAAACTAGGTAGACGTGTTACATCAGGCTAGTGAAATACCATCAAAGGGTCCTTTCGATTTAACGACGTTAGTGAGAAAAGGAATCAAGAAGCAGTGCAACGAGTCCAATTTTGGGTGGAAGCCAATAGCCAACATCTTTTAGCGTCGTCGATCAGCTGGGTGAGTGTTACAGTCAGTTGCAGCGTTGAGCGTTGTTAGAGTGGAGTAAAGTCTAGTTATTGGCTGGTATTTCGCAGTAGCGGTTACTGGATCTATAAGTGCTATTGGTTCGAATAGCGGGCTAAGGATAGATACATTGATGCAAGGTTCAGGTACTTATGGCATTATTGTAATAGTCTGCAGCAATTGCTTGTGTTCTGAACGACCTCTGCCCATCCCGCTGTTTATTTTCAAAACCTATTCCATATCTAATTAATTGCAGTTTCTATTTTTAGAAACACAAATTACCAACAACCAAAATGCTTACCAATAATTAGTGTATTACAACAACCCTGCAAATAGTTTCAACATAAATAGAAGCAAGCACAACAGCAATACCATTAGCAAACTTCTACTTATAAACAAATCACACATTTATTATAATATTTATATATTTATCTTCTAACAGGTTATGTGTTTACAAGTTGTCTGAGAGAGTGACAAAATGAATCAGGATGATGATGATTTTAATCAGAAGATAATCAAAATACCAAATGTAGTAAACAACACTAAAAACAATCTTGAATTTTTTAATTCAATTTCAAAGCGAAACCTGGGCATACGCAATGGTGCACACAAAACTAAATTTCACATGCAAGCAAAGGCTGAGGATGAACTTATTAAGAAACAATTTAAGGAATTGGTAATCTGGTGAAGCATTATGTTGAATTACTGTGTACAGTCTATTTTTGTATTTTGTTTCTTAGCGATGTGAAATGCCTGGCATGCCAAGATCAACTTTTCTTATGGTTTTTAGTCCTGATGGTACTAAAGTAGCTTCTACTCATGGTAATCATAACATCTATGTTAGTGATGTCCGTACTGGCAAGCATATAAAGACATTAGTAGGACATCCACGAACACCATGGTGCATTGCTTTTCATCCATCTTCAAATCAAATTATTGGCTCTGGTTGTCTTGGTGGTCAAGTGAGAATATGGGATCTGAGTGTAAGTTAATTAAATATAAATAAAATGTTTACAAAAAAATTGTAGTTGAAAAATGATATTATTAAATTTTATGGAATATAATTTCAATTATACTCCTGTATTCTGATAATATAGGAAATAATAGATTTGTTAATTTACTATTATAGTCTACATACTACAATGTATTATTATATTTCTAGGGTGGAAGTGAGGTATGGACTGTAGAGAGTCAAACAGTGATAGCATCCATTGCATTTCATCCAGATGATAGATTATTAGTGATAGCTACATATAATGAGCTCCATTTCTGGGATTGGAGCAAACCAGAGCCGTTCATGCACGTCTCCACAAGCAGTGCCAAAGAGAAAGTGCGATATGTAGCTTTTGATCAATTGGGACATAAACTGATTACTGGAATTACGAACAGTCCGCAGACTAGATGGGAACGTGTACGAGCTCCAGTTCCCGTTTTAAGACCTGCAGACAATCCGTATAGTCCATACAGGAGACGAATAACACCTAGACTTGTTACAAATTTACCAAATGCGAATGTTCCACCGCCCGCAATGCCGACTCCTCGATATATGACTGTAAACAATTAGTTTTTTTATAATTTGTATGACGCTAGGTATATATTTAAAATTTTAGTGTATTCCTCCTCCTCCTCGGCCAACAGGCGTGCGTGAACCATTATTATCTAGTGTGCCGGAAAGAGAAAGACGAATTACTACATGTTATAGAGATTTGGTCCAACAATACGAAGTTTTGGTGCATAGATATCTACAAATTTATAGGCCACCAGTTATGGTTTGTAACTTTGTACTTTATCAATAGCAAAGATTTTATACGAAATACTTCACCACAGATCGACCAAGGAACTGATCCCATGGAAATGGAACATACTTCAACAACTGCAAGCACATCTTCACCTCAGCCATCTACGTCTACTCAACCAACGCCTAGCAGTTCTAGCGAACCATCGACCAGTCAAAATTTGAGAAAATCTAGTGCTACTTTACCTGCTAAAAACAAATCTCGCAGATTCTTCAAGGCTGAGAGATTGAAAGAACAAGCGAATAAAACAATAAGCAGTACTCAGACAGTTGATCAGCCTCCGACGAGTGGACTTTGCGATGATATAGAAGCAAGTTTGTCCTCAAGCCACTTGGAAAGTCTGAGTAGACTGCTATCTCCTAGTACTTCTAATATTAGCAACGGTCCTATCTTTCTGACCGATAGCAGCAGCTCTTCAGATGAAGATGATAAATCGCCAAAGAGCACCTACCTTTCACTACAAAAACTATTAAACGAGCGATTAAAGACTTATGGTGATGAACGAAAGTATGATGGTACTTCATCACGAGATACTAATAATGGTGGCTCAAGTGCAAAGTCATCCAATTCCACTAACAGAGCAACTTCTGTCAATGCGTCGACACAGCGAGAGCTAGCAAATAACATGAACAATCTAAGTAGTAGCGATGCATCATCCGCATCAGTTTCATCATTACCATCGTCAAGACGACGAATACCATCACCAAGTAATTTGCCCTCAACCAGTACGCAACCCGACATAGAAGCTCTTGTACATTCTCTAGATAATTCAGGCAACACTAGTGAAAATATTTCTGTCTTAATAAGAAATGCAGAAATGATGATAACTAAATTTAGAGAGAATCTCCAAGATCTTCAAGGTATTGATCTACCTTCCACTTCTGCATCTGCTGATGCTACATCGAGTTCCAGTATTAACAAAAGTAAACCTTCTAAGGGGACTAGTACCAACGATCCCTTGGCCGGAGTATCAAGAAAACGTGTACATCCTCAGCACAAGAAGATTAATAGAAGACCGATTTTGGATTCTTCTTCCGATATGGGAAGTTCTGACGAGGAACAAGTGAAAAGTAAAAAATCTCATATATGTCCTGAATCGAGCTGCTCCCATTCGGATCCATTGGACACGCCAATAGATTTCTCTTTAAACGACATAAACACCACGGTACCAAACAACACCAACAGCAGCGGGACAGATCATTCATATGCAGAAAGTACTACACCCAATGAACATTCGTATGCTGGAATGACGGATGGAAATTCAAACGATACAGTTAGAATTCATATAGATTTATCAGGAGTTGATGAATCAATAGGTTCTGTTTCAATTCCAATTGATCATAATAATACTAATACTCCTAATACTTCAATTCAATCGGATCCTCCACGCAGACAGTTTTTTTCGCACCGCTTATCAGCATTTTATCCGACACGATTGACGCCTCCACCACGAACATCTTCTGTGCCATATACAAATTTCCATGTTCTGTTTGGACAGCCCCCCGATTCATCGCGGTCTCAAAACTTTGCACAGGACGAAGTTATCAACTATTCTGAACGTGTTAACGAGGACGAGAGTTCCCAAAGAAGTTACCATCCATTTGATCCTCCGCCCGAAATATCAATTAATTCAGAAAATGTAGGCATTGGTTCTATGTACTCGAATATAGTGCACGAGTTGGAATCCAGTTTAAATGATGTAAGAAGTATAAGGGCTAATCATCGACTCGATGAAACTTCTGGTGTGTTGACCAGTTTCACTGAAAGGTTGGATACAATTATGTCACAGTCAAATGCAATATTAAGAAATCTCACTAATACTCTGGATAGTTTGCCATCTAATTCAAATAATAACGAAAATAGTAATGAAACAAATGGAAACAATAGTAGCAACACGGATGGATTGCCAAGATGGTACAGATCTTTGCGGACTCTTGGAATGATCATGAGAAGTGAGACGCCGTGGACGGAAGATATGGATACTCGCCGCCTGTCTTCAGGCAACCCAATTAATTCGGATCATACGTACCCGTTAAATCCAGAAAACCCACAAACGGCCAATATGTCGCCGTTGATGGTTTCCTTGCATTTAACGGTTTCGCATATCCAAAGACAAGCGAGATTATTGAGATCACAAGTTGAAAGTATTGAAAGAATAGATAGAGCAATGCTTGAGGTTGCCCAATTGCAAATGATGCGTCAAATGTTTGATGAACTACACAGACATTTTAGTGTGAATTCGTCTGATAGTAACAGGATCGGTGTCTCAAGTGTAAGGCAAATGATGGCTGGTACTCGAATAAGTGACTCTAGTCCATACGATTCACCGACTGATGAAGGATTGCTTCAAACACAGACTCAATTACAAACGCAACTACAGCCTCAACCTCATACATCATCACAAACCCAACCACAACCTCAGCCACAACCTTCTACTAGTAGGGGTGAAAGGACAAATGTCCAAAATGACCAATCTCAACAGATTAATAATAATAATAGAAGTAGAGCAAGAAGACCCTATCCAAGGTGCTTATTCCTAATGCATCGTCACTACAATCGTCGTAATAATATACCTTTGGGAAACCGTAGGACTACGGCTAAGGAGAGGGTTATACGAAGAAATATTTATAGGCGTTTTTTACCAACACGTGCTAATACTCGTCCGTCTCTGCCAGATTTTCCACGAAATCGAACAGCGATATCTAATTTATTTAATCCAGAAACATT
Organism: Nicrophorus vespilloides; assembly: GCF_001412225.1. NCBI lineage: Eukaryota > Metazoa > Arthropoda > Insecta > Coleoptera > Silphidae > Nicrophorus > Nicrophorus vespilloides. The sequence continues at coordinate 26,179 of NW_017096599.1, forward strand.
GCCATCGATGACACGTAGGTTAGAACATTACTTAATGGAACATGGGAGGTACATTGGTAGGACAATAATTCCACCAAATGCTGGCTCTACTTTAAGATCAGATGTAGCGGAGCACATGATGATGTTGCGATTAAATAATTGCAGACAAAGAATTAACGTATTTTTAGGTAAATAAGTAACTATCGTATTTATTTTTAATTAACTTTTTTTTTTTAGGAATTAATGAAGATGTAAATCGTAATGAAATTTCGAGTGTAAACGTCGATGGGACTTCCAGATTTGGAGCAAGACAAGCATTAAGTTCTATTGTCGATTGTCTCAGTAGACATATGGAATACAACTCAAGCCCCCATATGAACGCCAACGTGAGATCTCAAATTTGGGAAGTGATTGAGTTGTCTCTTTTGCTTTCTGAAATTCTTCTGCTGCAAATTGTCGATTCCATACCGCCGCCAACAGGGATGAATTTAGATCCGGAACGAGAAAGCCTTTCTTTGAGAATAGATCAGATGTGCAGCAGGATGTTGCAGAATAGATTATCAAGTCAATCTCAACAGTTAACACGTAGTTTGCGTCTATTGAGATTAACTGTACGACACGCCACGCTCGCACTGGGTCAGACATATACAGCGCGAAGAAATGCAATGTTGCCGTCAAATGATACTGACTTAGATAGCAGACAGGGATTATTAGATGATATACATAACTGTTTGAGAAACATAAGGCGCCATAGAGAAAATTCAGTAGAGGGAAGCTGGTTTAGAACTATAAATGATATGATCTCAAGGATTGCGGACCGCGACAGTGGCAATCCAACTACTACACATACGGCAATAGATGATAGTAGTGACGAAAATACTATAAATGCCCGCGCTAGTTATAGTAGGTTAAGGCGGACGCTTTATCGAACAAGTAATGTAAATTTATTAAATAATGAGGAATCCAGTCCGGCAGAAGCGAATAATAGGGGTTGGAATGTTCCAATAGTACAAGTAAATGATGTGCCACTTATGGAACCACAGAATTCCCCTTGGCACCCTAGGTTTGTGGAAAACAGACAGCGGTTGTCGGAGAGGTTGGATGAATTGAGAACAACTGGTGGTTTATTTAGGCCGAGATTCCTGCATCCTCTTTATACAGGAGGAATTAACCCATTTGAGCCAGACTGGGATGATCACAGGGATCACCTTTATGATACTGACATTATAACTACAGTAACGCCTAATCACAGGATTCAAGTATGGGAATTTTCAAAGGACAACATTCCAAATATAAGGGAGGGTGTGTATTAATATATTATAAACTTTACATGAAATAAGCAAAATATGAAATGGCGACTAACATAAACAAAAAATTAAATTTATTCATTATTTTCAGCCACGAAGAATGTAGTCGTACGTGAATGTAAAATTCACAATGATGCCAGCGTGGATTACGCTACAAATGGCACTATTTTAGTTACGCTCCTGCCGTCTGGTGGTTATATGAATATAACCAATAGACTAGGTGAGTGTTATACAAATATTGCATTTATTGTAATATACAATATATTTTGTGTGTGTAATAGGAGTCTACAGTTTGGATTGGAAAACATTAGGGCAGTGTTTATACTTAGCCAATTTTGAACAGAATGCTGTCTCGGTATCTTTATCTCCGTTAAATAGACATTTAATTGTTGGTTTGGCATCACGTCGTGTATCTATAATGCCCTCAGATAGATGGACAATGGCTAGGATATTCAAATTAGAAAAGAATGAGTATGGTAAAATGACACCCATTCGGGATCTTGAACAGAATAGGGATACGAACTACATGAGCGTGAATTGCATCCGATGGATGCCAAACTCCGGCGAGGGTTTAGTGTTTGCCACAAATACTGGCCACTTGCGATTTTTGACCTAAGATGAATTTTATTTATGTATAAGACTGCTTTATAAGAAATTTAATTTTCTTGGATTTTGATTTAATTGTTGATCATGTTTGTAAAATGATAAGTTGTGTGATGTACTCTAATCCTCCCTAAAAAAACTTTTTTTTTTATAATTATATACACTAAAAAATAATACCACTATGATGAACATTTTTCAAATTTATCAATTATTTCATACTTAAATATACCATCGTCGAGTGAGATTTTTTTGTTAGTTATTTTATATGATAAATATAAAGAAACAAATTTAATTCCATGCAGTTTAATTTTCTGGAATTGAACATATTTTATGTGATCATGTACTAATAATATTCAAACCACTAAATCTATGTAAAATAATTAAATGCAAACATGAAATAATTTATAATATTTACCACTTGAATGATGTTAAATAAATATTCCCCTTTTTAAATTAAATAAATGTGTTTCATTGTTGACTTGATTGACATATTAATATAATAGTATTGGTAAAGTAATAATAGTTTGCATTTCAGATTTGAGAAATTATTTCAGTACTATTGTTTAGAACAAGTATTTTTATAGTAACAATTATAAATATGAGTAATTCGATGCATATCGATTTTTTTAGGTTGGCAACGTTGTGAAAATCGTGTGAAGTGTTTCAACCAATCAGAAAATGTTTTTGTGGCGTGAAACTGAAACAAGCTCTAGTATTTCTTTGCCATTTCTGCCATTTTGCATTTGTCTTTTCATACGAGTACGCACAAGTGCATGTCACAGTATTTATGAAAAAATAAAATATATGTGGCATGTTACCAAACAAGTGAAATTATATAAAAACTATAAATTGCTGAAAGATACGAAATAATATATACATCATTATAGTATTATTTATTTGTTTCGTGTGCACTTTCTACAAAAAATACATTGTAATAAGAGACACCATTCCAAGTGCATATGGATTGGTTGGTCACACAGCGACGCAGAAGAATACGCATTAGTTTGCAAATAATATTTCCAGACCACGGATTTTATATTTTATTATATTCTATTGTCGTGTGTCCTTGAAATTTGTGATTTGCTTTAAAGGCGCGGTATTCAATGAAATGGTGGATGGGCCATAGTTCATTTGTCTTCAATTAATTCTGTTAGTCGAATAGTTATTACTTAAAACACACGGTTCGTCTACGACTAAGGAAATATGAAAAGGAAATATTTTTGGCCTAACAAAAGCCGACTTTAAAATGATTGAAACTTAAAATTCAACATTGCATATTAAGCACAATATAAATAAATTTAACCTAGAATTGATAGGTTTACTTTATTTTTTTACAAGCTATTTGTTTCCTTTGTGTTATTTATACAAGTTTTCATAAGCTCCATGAAATTAATTTTATTGTTATGCTTGCATAAATATTTCATTCAGAAATTCGTTCATTTTTAAAAAGAAATTGATACAAAACTGCTTGACCGAAATTGAAAAATGGTTACAAAAATGACGAATTAAAACTAATGAAACGAAATCAAGTCACGTAACATTCACTCTAAGAAAGGAACCTATCCTCCAGTAACTTTAAATAATAATGTTATCACTGAAGCTCATGATGCAAGAAGCGACGGAAGCACCTAGGAATCAAATTCACTTAATTATACTGGTTGTTTGGGAGAAGATCACAACTATCACTAGAAAATAAAATTTATATATAAGGCAGTGTTAATAAACTGTTCCGTTCATTGTTATATTTTGTTTCAAAACTATTTACTCGTTGCCAGCTTATGGCATATTGTAAATAATACATTTATTTAAAAAAAAAGAATTATATTGGCGGCGGTTTGTATAATTTCTATGTAACTATGGATAATTATAGTTGTTATTTTAAAAGTTTCACATATTTGAAATTTATTTTAGTCTTATTTTTGCATTATTTTTGGTTTTGTAGTGTCAATAAAACTTTTTTACAAATTAAAGTTCATTAAATCAATTATATGCAGTAAGACCTTGTCGTGTCCCAGGGATGGAATTCTGGACACAGTGGAATATTGTCTGGTGGAATATTGTCTGGTGTTGTCGTTGTGGAGTCTCAGTTGTTGGAATTAATGAAATTCGTTGGTTTTACATAACTTTATTCTTACTTGGTCGTTTAGTTACTGAGACTATGCTCGTCTTAGGTTTTTATGAGACTATGTTCAAAGTTCTCTGCTAGGTCGGTTTTTACTGAGACTATGTCAGTCTTTGAGGGTTTTACTGAGACTATGCTCATCATTAAACGTTATAACTATCTAAAGTATTCTACTTACAGTTATCTTTGAGGTTTTACTGAGACTATGTCATCTATATCTAAGGTTTTACTGAGACTATGCTCATCATATTAACGTTTTACTGAGACTAATTCTAAATAGTTATTCTACTTACAAAGTTAATTCTTATTAATACGGGGTGGGTTGTGAGGAGAGGTTTGTATTATATTGATGATTAAGCGTTCCCACGGGAATTCGGCCTTGTGATGGTTTGTTTATTATAGACCGGCATTCCTATGCATTTGTTTATATGAAAAAGATGATCGATTACGATTGTACATGTAACGATCTTTATGTGTTTATAATAAGACTTGAATTCTGTATAAAGGTATAGGAGTAGTATCGATGGGAATGTTTACGCTTGGTCCCCTTTGTTTATATTAAAGTGTTCGATAGGTCACGGTAGAGATTCCTTTATGCTATATGTTTTATATAATAATGCGACTAAGAGACGCTTTGGATGTCTCTAGTTCGTTAATACACTATACTAATAATAACAATTACAATAATAATGGTTGGACACAACAACCTAGCTTAACGCGGGGAACCGCAACCAACCTTTTTATCGCAGCGGACTGGTCAACGTTTGATAATTTTAATTCTAAAAGTGTGGGTTGCTATAAATATTTGGGGGGTCGCAGAAAAATTCGTGGCATGTTTTTTTATACACATACCCATTCTTCGGAGAGACCTTTAAATTTTGTAAGTACGCAAGGGGGTAGCGGACCAAAAATTTTGAGAATCACTGGTCTGCAGCATCCATGATATTGTAGTGTTTCCAAAAATTTCTAATGGATTGTTTATCTTCTCCAGCGGTGTTATCAATCAGTTGTCGGAATGTCTGCTATATTTTAAAGCATGCCTTGATACATTGGTTGGATTAAAGAAGTTGTATTTGCCACCACCATTTTGCACGAATAGCAATACGATAAGTGTTCACACACTGATCTCCATTCTCTTGTTATAATTTTTTAAAAGCTAAAGCTGAGGAACTGCACCTGTTTGTCTCTTTTTTGACAACCTTTTTACTTCATGTAAGGCTGGACGGTATCATAATTTGTAATGTTAACTACATTATTGTTGACCCAACGCACAACAAGTAAATCATTGATTGTATCAAATTGAAAATAAAAGATTTTGTTGATAATACTTTTGACGATTCAAACGGATATTTCGACATTCTATTCAGGTGCAGAGTAGAAAAATAGTTGCCAAAGAAAACAAAAGGTTTTGAGGGCTACCTAAAGTAACTGAGAAAGCAACTAAGATTTTTTTTAAATTTGACTTATTTCATCAACATACTCACCTTGATGCCTTATTTGTAAAACGATTTGTTTTTGTTCTCAAAATAGAGGCCTCAGTTTCGGAAACCACTTCTTCATAGGAACCAAAATTCTAACATAAATTAACAAAAAATAATTAACAGGCTGGCCAAAGGACTATTGACAGAGATTTTTCCGCCCAGGAACATAAATTTAATGACATGAAAAAAAAATTATGTTTTAATAAGGGACATTAGGTATTGTCCAAGGGATAATGTGGGATATTTAAATTTGGGATGGATACTTGAGTTTCAAGGAGAACATAATTTAGAGAGGGAAGGGATGTTGGATTGTTTGGATTTAAATTTGAAGGAGAGGGAGAGATTGTTTTGGTTTTGGAGTAAAGGAGATCATTAGGAGGAATAATATTTTTAATTTTGATCATTTTATATAATAATAAAAAATCTTTATTAGTCACCAATGGTAACCAAAGGGCTATCGACCTAAGTCTTTCCGCCTCATTTTATAATTTCTCTACAAAATTTGAATTTATTTCAATTCATTTCTTAAGTTGGTAGAGCCACCTTTCAAATCATTCCTCAAGGCTTTTTGGAGCTTTTGAAGTTCAACATTAATGATCCCATTGGACCTAAAGACTTTTCCTCTCAATTTTTTTTTTGAAACAGCCAGAAATCACGTCACCAGGCACTGGGCGAAAGTTGTTTTTTCAGCAGTGTGAGTGGGCACATTATCGTGATGTATAAAGTAGCGACGAAGTTCTCCTTTTTTCTGGTTTCGCAACATTTTTTTGAAAGCTTGTGGTTTCTGTGTATCACTTAGTAGTTAGCGTTTGACCAGTTTCCAGTGGGATAAAACATTTTTTGCTGATTTTTGTTGTTTTGCTTTAACTGGGTGATTTATTTTTATGCAGAGCAGAAGGTTCTTCTGCTCTGCATAACATGGACTGCTGCTTGGTTTGCGGGTCCTACATATATAATAAAGATTTATCACCTGTTACGATTTTCCTAAAGGTGCTAGAACAGAGGTTCCCAAACTTTGTTGTGTCGTAGACCCCTTGCCATGTTTTTCAGTTTTGGGAAGACCCTCTACTTACCTGATATTGATTTTTGTAAATTTCTAACTGTAGTGAAGTTTAGTGTTAAAAACTTAAAGTAAAAACACATGTTAAGTTTTATACATTTATTAATTAAATTTAAATTAAAACTACTCAAAATAAAATGTTGTATATAAAATGTTGTATAAAATGTTGTAAATAAAATATTATACAACGAATAATTATAACAAATTGTTATGCAATTTATCTCTACGTATATTCGACTGTCATGTGTAAAAAAACACTGGTTCCACTTTAGCAATAATACAAAATTTCAATTTTAATATAGAAAAGTATGTTTGAATATTGAACTACTAATAACTGAAGTCATGATTGGCGTAATTTATCTATCTTTGCTTACTACGAGTATAAAACTATTTATTAACTTTTATAAATAATGTATATGTCTTTATATTATAAGATAGTACAGTGGTGCCTCACACAACGAACTTAATTCGTTCCAGGAGCAAGTTTCACATAACGAACTTTTCGCATAACG
>NW_017096600.1:0-9275 GCF_001412225.1 Nicrophorus vespilloides
AAAAGTAGAAGATGATGAATTATTAGTGCAAAAGATAGAAAAAATTGATAGCAATGAAACAGAAGAATATTATGACGAAATTGCTGAAGTTCCTTCCGAGAAACTGTTATTAAAATTTAAATAATATTATTTTATTATTTTTTTCAGTTAAAATTGTACTGATTTAGAAAGAAACATTATTATTATTATTCAACAATTACTGTAAAATGCATTAAATCCCAATAGAAAATTATTGAATAAAAGAGAGAAAAAAGTATAAACAATTAACTTTAGATTGGTATTTCAAAATGTCTTTTTGTTAAAAAAAAGAAGTTTTTTTTATGGCTCTATTATGACCAAAGGTAAAAATTACCTCTAAAAAGGAAGTTTTGTCGAATTCATTTTCTTCGTTTTTTTTTTTTAATATCAAAGTAAATGATGACTACTTCTAGAATCTGTTGAAATCGTTGCCCAAACTCATGCTTTAACACGTACAGATATTTGATCTTAAAATGATTTTTAATAATCAATGTATTTGAAGTAGTATTACAAATGAAACATCAAACTAATAAGAGTTTCGTAAAATTTGCGAGTCCGGCCCTGAACCGACGCGTCGCGTATTTTTAGGTGTCTCATATAAATTAGAGCGTCGGATGACAAAACGTTCATATTAACCACCAATTTTTAACACTCGACCAGACGTTATTTATCGAAAACGGTCTGCACCGGATTGCATAAGCCCCTCACCAGCCTGCGGATCGTCGATTACTTTCATAACAACATTAAATTCTCGAACGCGCGAAATTCGAAGTCCCAAATTTTCAGAAATAAAAACATTTCCTTGAATGAAATTCTTAGTAGAAAAACCGTTCGATCAAACTTTTGAATTTGGCTCAAGGTGTGTGGCGGTATTCCGCGGAAATCTATTTACTACGGACAGTCAAACCCGATAGCGATGATTCACTGTTCGCTTGATAATGCCGTGTATTTTGCAAAGCGTTTTCCAGAAATACATTAATTTTAACGCGATTCGCATTACAGTAAATATAGATAGCGAATTTGTATTTTAAAATTCCTTTGTTAGATCTAATAATGATTTCATGAGCACATTACATATCTATCCTTATTTTTTAAGCTAAACTTCATGCTTTTCATTTATGTTTACATTTTTTTAGATTTAAATATTCAATAACTGGAAAATAAACGATAAAATTATATAATTCCAAAGAAAATTGAATAGTAAACTTTTATGTTCAATAAATTAACTGAATAATAATCAATTTCGCTTTATACGTTTATGTGAGAGTATAAAATTTAAACAGGTAATATTTTTGAAAGGCCTCAGCTTTTAATAAATAAAAACTAATCTAAAGGTTTTCAGGAAAAAAAAAATTAACAACAAAAAAATAATGAAATAAAAAAAGTGAATTTTCTTTATTTTATTCGTCAAGTTCTTAATACATCGAATCTTTGATCTGTAAAAACATCTGCTTACATAAGAATCTGTTCAATTTTTTTGTGTAAAAACTAAAAAAAAAAAATTAAGGCCATATTTTACATTATTGGAATCGTAAGCAATATTGAGTTTTCCTGTAACTCTTTAACGACTTAGTTCATCATTAGTTATATATAACTATGGTGACTAGATTTTAATTTTGGTAAGGTGGGACAAAAAGTAATCTCATATTTACAGTGTTGAATAGTGTTATTATTTATGTTCATTGAGTTTGTAGCCTAAAATAAGCTTCCGGTTATTGCTGTGCGTGGACTTCAAAGTCATCTTGGCGCGTACCAGAAGTGACTCAGGAAGTGGCGGATCAAAGTGAACGAAACCAAATCCAGCAATGTCACTTTCACCCTCAAAAAGGGAACCGCGTTATCCCTGCTAGACAATAGTGACAGCCCCCTCAGACTAAAGAGACACAACACCCTTTAGAAAGTAAATCAAAGTTCGTTTTCTTGTGCTGTAGAATGATTATCTTTTAAGTTATTTAGTGTCGTCAAAATTAATTTTTAGTTAAGTTGCTTTTGTTATTAAATTATTATTTTTTAGTTAAATTTATATTTATTTGTTGGAAGGTTTCCGATGGGCAATAGTTTTTTCTGTTTTTATTTTAATTTTTTTGTCATATGGTCAAAAAAACATTCCACTTATTGCCAAAAATTGGTAGGTTGTGAATAAGAAATAAAGAATGTATAAAAAAAGGACTCTATATAGACCGAACTTCAATATAATCGACACGACAATTTATATTTCTTTTATCTAGTTTAGGACAGCTCTAACATTTACTAGTTTACCTTTTTCTTCATTCTAAAAATGCTGACTATTTCAAATTTTCTATATATATTTCTTATCGATGTTTTTCTCCCGGCTCTAATTCGGTAACCTAAGTAAGGGATTATTATCCTCTCATTTTTAACTACACTGTTAGTCATATTGAATTATTAGGATAGCTCAGTTTATCAAGCACAAGCACAACATGATGAGTCTATTATAATCGCTGAATTTAACGTATTGATCAAAAATCGACCTAGTTCTTTTCGCCTTCAATTTTTTTAAATAAATTTGAAAATGGATTTCAAAATAATAAAAACTGAATATTACAATAATTTTGTAAAATTGGAAATTCGTCAACAAAATTTAATTTAATCTACATATTTTGATAATTTATATAAATTTGAAAACCCTTTCCAGTCCAGTTTTTTTTATGCAAAACTTTATAAAAGCATCATAAAACATCTTACCTGATATTTTTTATTTCTCCCTTGTTAAAAATACATCTAACTTCAATTCACATTAGTTGCTGCAAATAATTTTAATCGTCGAAAGACGGTTAATATCAGGTTTTTCGATAAAATTTTGTAAAATTTGAAAAAAATATTTGTTAAAATTAGGTGTCTGAATTGATTTAACTCTATTTTTAGTGTACTGGTGCACCACATATGTGTTAAAATTATCATTTATTATGGCCCTTAGTATGGAAAACCAAAGAATGGATGAAGATGAACTGACCGCTCAGGTTAATTGTAATTGTTTAATTGAAGATATGCTTAAAAGAAGATTTGTTTTTCTCCCGTTTAATGAAGCCCGCACCAATATTAAGTATTTCGTCTCAAACAAAAACGATTAAAAAACATTTTAACCCTTTCCAGCCCAGTGATTCCAAATGGAATCATTAATTTTTAAGTTTAATTTTTCTTTCGACGATTAAAAATATTGCAAGAAATTAATATAAATTGAAGCTAGATGTGTTTTTAACAGTAGGTAATGTTGAATAATGAAAAAAAAAATAGGTAAAATGTTTTTTTATGATTAAAGAAGTACTTTTATAAAGATTTGATTAAAGAAAAATATTAGGCTGGAGGCATAAGAGTTAATAGAGAAATTTACGAAAAAATTGCTTGGATTTGTGGATGTGCTCATTTATCAAAATTGTCTGGAATAAATTCGTATATTCCGATCTAAATAACATCAGTAAAGTATGCAAGAGACTCGAATGCTCTAAATATTACATATGCTCTACTGCAGTGGTCCCCAACCCCCGCTATCTGTTTTTTGACATAACAAGAACTATCTTTGTAAGGACATTTTGAGCATCACGAATTAGAGAATAGGAGCAATTATGTTGAATTGCTATATCTACACAGTGATTTTCTTATACAACATTGCCTGGTTGAAAGGTCACTGCCCGTCACTGATCTGCATATTTATTAATGTGTATTTCAAAACAGCGTTTAAATTTGTTTTGCTGCCTGACCCAAAATATTTGTTTGTAGTTGCACTACAATCCAATAGTTTATAACTATAACAGCGGTCGCCAACCAAGAGATTTTAGTCCGCAAAATAATTTGAATTTATTTAATATATAGAATCTTATTGTTATGAACAAAAATCATTGTAGAGGTCTGCGGGTTTCAAAATTTTGAGTTTACGGTCAAAAGGGTTGTCGACTATTGATTTATAACATACAATTGAAGCTTTGAAGCAAGGTCACAGCTGTCATTTAGCAACCCATAAAACATTTAACGTGACTAGATATTGGGTTTCGATCCTTAGTTTGAGAAACGCTGTTATAAAAGTTTTGTAATTCCGTTTTACTAAACTGCAAATGTATAAAATCCCCGGTTATTTAATGATGCCGGTCACCAACTCACGCAGACAGTAGGAGTTAAGAACGCAACGGTCACATATTCATGTTTGTTAACTTCCGATTAAATGGTATTCGACAATAGCAAGTACCCAACGAATCCAACCTAACGTTTTTTAACATGTATAATTTAAGGAATTAACTGTGCAGAGATCATCATTAACATGGACTTGATCCAAAAGAGAAACAAACTGGATATTTGCAGGTAATCAGAGTAATCACCGTTTAATCTCCTGTACTGATCATGAATTCTATTTTCAGCGAAACGAATTAAAATTAATTTAAACGGTAATAAAAACTAAATAGGACGTAAACATTGGGATGCTCGGATGGCGCTGCGGAAGCGGTACGGAGACGACGACCGTTCGGATATTTATTCGAATTCGCAGGCAATTCCCAGCTGAATTCAATTAAATCCAAATCGTAGACCGATCGGCATCGAGTGAAAGACAAATAACAAATAATCGAAATTAAACTGAACCGGATGGGACAATAAATTATGTTAGATGCTCGTATATTCTATAAGATAGATCTCAATATGTTCGGAATCGCTGCAATAAGAAGTAGTTGAATATTTAAATAAAGATGATTCGAAACTCTGTCTGAATCTCCACTCTCTTAGATTAACGATAAGTTCATTTTTGAAAAAATAGTAATTTTAGATATAAATATTATCTTTTTATATTTAACACCTCACTTAATAAATTCGTAAGATGACTAATAAAACGTCAACTTTTGGTCAATATTCGACTTTATTTATCAACATAGCCTCCTTTTAGAGTGATACATTCATTCCAACGATTTATTTTGGCTTCAAAATACGCTTCAGTTTCGGCAATCACTTCTTTATTAGAGTTAAATCTATTTCCCTTGAACATTATTTTTAGATCTGCAAACAGGTAGTAGTCGCTGGGAGTCAGATCTGGAGAATACGTTTGATGGGGAAGCAATTCAAAATGCAATTCATGCATTTTTGCAATCGTTTTGATCGACTTGTGAGACGGTGCATTGTCTCGGTGAAAAAGCACTAAATTTCTTCTTCAGTTGTGGTCGTTTTTTCGCAATTTCTTCCATCAAACGCACCAATAATGCCATATAAAATTTGCTATTGATGGTTTTTCCTTTATCAAGGTAATCAATGAATAAAATACAGTGTGCATCCCAAAATACGGAGGCCAAAATCTTACCAGCTGACATTTGGATGGCTTTCACTCTTTGCATTCCACTCAGCTGATGACCGATTTGACTCTGGAGTGTAGTGGTGGAGCCAGGTTTCATCCATTGTTACATACCGCTCGAAAAATCAACAACTCGTTGTTGTTTTTTGTCCACTTTGAGCGTGAACGCGGTACCCATTTCAAACAAACCTTTTCATGATCAAATGTTCATGCAAAATGATGAATACACTGCCTTCTGATATCTTCAGGGTATCAACTATCTAATGCAACTTCATTTTACGATCGGCCAAAACCATTTTGTGGACTTTTTTTATGTTTTCTGCAACAATTGCCGAATTTGGGCTACCAAAGCATTCAAAATCATTTGTGTTTGTTTAAAATCAGTAAACCACTTCTCTGCCATTTGTCTTGACGGAGAAGAGTCCACTTATCAAGCCATTTCTTTTCTTGAACGGTATTTTTTACACCAAAAAGCAATGTTTTATCAACACACGAAATTCAGATTTTCCATTGTTATGAAAATTACAAAAGTAGCGTCACTAAAACCACTGTAATTTGTGAATTAAACGACAGGCGTCCTTTGTAAGTTGGTACATCCTAAAAATAATATGGATTTATCGATAGAAGCGTCATCTATATGTTATCCTATGAACTTATTGAGTGAGATGTTATAATATCTCGATGTATGAAAAATGGACTTGTACCACTTTTTAAAATAACGGCTTATATTTTAAAGTGGTTTTATTATGACTAATGCATTTGTTGAAATGTTCCTTTTAAATGTGTAATACTAATTAGCAGTAGGCTTAGATATTTAAATGAAAATTGAAGATTCGATCGATTCTAAAACTATGATGAAACAAACTCGTTTTTTGTGTAAATATGTAGTAAATATTATATAGTGAAAGTATATAATTAAGAAGTAAATAGAATGATTATATATAAAGTAATAAGTAATTATTTATTGATTTCTATGGGGAAAATATTCCATTTCGTTATTATTATATAGAACTGAGAAATACAACTAAATAATAATGACGCATTCATTGTATACGTGACAGGTCACATAAATTTATATCAGATATGCTCATATGGATTGCGATTACTACCGATTATACATAGTAGTAATTACTACAAAGAATATGATAAAAACTAGTTTAAAATATTTTACAAAGATATTGAAAATATATTTATAACAATCTAAAATATATTTATAATAATAAAAAAATATGTACATGCACATATATACTAGTGTTTCTTGGTCCGTGTTTCCTCCTCTTTGAGAATCACTGATATACACAAAGTGCATTTGACCCACAAATTAAAAATTTTATTATAAATTTGAAAATCATATTTTTTTTCTTTTTTGTCTTTATATTTGCACACTGTTTTCAAATACCAGTAATTCCAAAAATAATAAAAATACATGTATTTTATATACGAAAATTGAAATACAAAAATTATTAGAAAATAGAAAAAAATCTAGTATACTTTTGGGCGGAAAGTTATTTCATACTTTATTTTATCTCCAATTATTTATATATTTTTAAGGGTTTTGTAATAAATATTATTATTAAAATTTATAGAATATTAAAGAAAAAAACTATATAAACTGAAAATAATACAAAATATAGCTTTTTTTATACTTGGTTTTTAAACTTGGTTTTATCAATTCGGAGTAGGATACGATTTTTACGTCCAGTACGATTTTAATTCAAAATTATAATTACAATTTTTATCAAAAAATGAAATTAAAACCTTTGAAATTTTACAAATTTTATCAAAAAACTTCATATTTCAGTGCTTAAAATTTTATAAAAGTATCAAAAAAATATTAATTGTAGAACGTATTTTTTTAAATTTTTATTTTAAAAACTGTTTCAAAATCAAAAAAATGGTTTTCAGTTCTAGATTTTTACAAAAAAAAACACAAATAAATATTATTATATAAAATGACGACACCAGACATTCTTTTTTATCTATTTTAATTTTCGCTCAGATAACAAACAGTAATTGATACGCCTGATAAAAAAAATCATTATGCAATAGAATATTGCGGAATATCAGAAGATATTTATTTATGTCGGTTTGAAGGTTGCATCAAAGCAGGTATGATGATGGCCTTATTTTTTAGTAATTTCGATTGCAGGGGGAACGATAAAAGTTCAAAGCAGGTCGTTAAGAGCGCATAAATAAGTTCCAGATCGTCCGAAAACAACCCTGCATAAACACGCGCGTACGCCACTGCACCGATTATTTCCGATCTATATAGTCCTTTTTTTATTATTACGTGCGCTTTACGCATTTTCCTTCCAAGAATAACCAAAACAAACACCGAAGTGGGCGGCCGACTGAAAAAATAAAAATAAAATAGTAACGGTTCGGAATGATGGAGGCGGCACTCCGTTGCATTGATTAACTTTTTAACATGTCAATTAAACGAAAGGTAAACGGCGTGATATTCAGATCGGAACTAATGTATGCAAAGGCGATTTGTAATAGCATCAAGGAAATTGTTGTCGAGGCAGAAACATATACAGACACGCACACTTCATATCAGAAAGAAGCTAACGCATATATTGTCCTAACAAACAAGAGGATTGGCTTGAGAGTCTCTCTCCTCCCGAACACGGACCTTTTAGCGAAAGGGAAATTAAATATTTGCGCGCATATTTTTTTTTATTATTTTATCTGTTGATGTTCCCATGAATTTCATTATTATTCATAATAACGGCAATAAACAATAACGCCGTCAATAACGACGGAACATTGATTATCTGATCGTGTATTTCGTACTCGCTTTCCGTGAGTCTTTTTTTTGTCGTTCGACGTTGATCAGTTCGGGTTAATGCGTTTTCAAGTGGCTCACATGAAAATCCGACGTTCGATCACGTTTTACGCGTATTTATTTTTCCGGGCTGCGACCTAATTAACCCCCAAGAAGAAATATATATATATATATACATACACGGTCAATGGCAGAAGCAAGAGGACGTCGTGTAATTAACGCGAAATCAGATTGACAGCAGTGATTTTCTTTTTTCAACATAATTTACGTTCGCTCATGTTAAAACATTAATTAAACGTAACTGATTACTTTGTTACACAATAAATTTTTAACTATATCATATAAAATTGTCAAATTTTAGAACTTCTAAGGTTTAGAAATGTCTCTAAGTCTAAGTAAAGTACAATTACAAACAAATATGTAGAGTCACGCCGCAAAAAGGTCGAGAAACACTGTTATATAATTTTCTATCTAAGGATGTTCGAAAACCAAAACTGTAATGAAAGTGGGAAAGACTGATGAAACTCAAACGACTTTTTTTTATTTGTAATTTTATTATTCATAATTAATGAAAAACTAAACAATTTAGAAAACATATATTAAAATCTTGTCATCTTAGTAATATTCACATTTTTCAGAAAAGCTTTACGTTTCTTTTATAAAATAATCAAGAATTTTTAAAATATTGGGTTAAGCCTATTCCGCTTTTCCCCTTAGTCGTAGTGGTACTGAAGAATGTATCGAATTTTCTCTTGTTTACCTCCAATTTGAAACACTCTAACTTGATTCACTAAACACTAAACAGTCAAAGAATTTTTTTTAAAGCGTTGTGTCGCAGTATAGAATGACAAGATGCAACATCTACATCGTGAGATATGGCTCGGCTTTACTGACGAAAAACGCTTAAAACTTTTTACTTTACCCAATATTTGTAATTACAATTAATATTTATTAGTTGTAAATAATTGTGGAATTTTCATGATATTTAGTAAACTATGACAGAATCATACTTAATTAACAATAAATATTACAGCATAATCCGGACTAAATCGCACAAAAAGAGGCTTGACTCGAATAAAACTCATTTTTAATTTTACTCAATTAGTTTATTTTGAAATATTTAAACCGGGCTATAGTGAATCCGAACTGATCGAAATCGGACTGTGCAAGGTATTCCTATAC